>NC_141537.1:4702500-5002500 GCF_021556685.1 Rattus norvegicus
GCATAAAAGGTCTGACTTTTCAGGCCTTTTTTGGTTTTAGAAAAGAGTTTAATTTAAGAAACACGTCTATCTGCAGCATGGTCTTTATACTGGAAGAACAAATTCTTATTTCATTCTTTTCATGGCTATTTATACACATCACGGTGATTAATTTTGTTGTCAACTTGACAGGATCTAAAATCACCTAGGAGACAAATTTCAGGAAATATCTGTAATGTGGGTTCTGAATTTCATTGATTAATGGGGAAAGACTCCACCTATGTATAGGCAACATCAGCATTCACCTCTATCTATTTGCTAACAATAGAGGGTGGGTTACTAGCTGTGTATTATTACTTCTCCTGTTCACTGTATCATGAACTCTAATCTCAAATAAGCCATTTATTTGTTAAGTAGTCTTTTTCAGATATTTTGGCATAAGAACAGGCAAAGGAAAAAGATATTTCATGTGTAAGTTGTCATAATTATAGAGGTAGGATGTTAGAAAGAAACATGGTCCTTTGTCCTCATGTCCAAGGATAGTGGCAAGCTGGATCCTTAGATAATGCCAATTTGGTCCTAACAAATATTCCTTGGCCCTAAGGTAAAAACTAACTTTAATCTATTTCTAGACTATATTTGATATTAAAAACTATATTGGACCCACAGATAAGTTTACATACATCTATTTCTTGCCCTTGGTTTTATCTTCTCTGTAAAGTATGTCATGGTCATGTCTGAATATATGTTTCTTCTTTATGTGGTAGAATCTTTAAATAGAAGAACCTAGCTTTATGATAACACATACTGCTCTTCTTTTTTTATCTTTATTAACTTGAGTACTTCTTATTTACCTTTGGATTGTTATTCCCCTTGCCGGTTTCTGGGTCCAAATCCCCCTAACCCCTCCCTTCCCCTTATATATGGGCTTCCCTCCCCATCCTCCCCCCTGTACCACCCTCCCCCCACAATCACGTTCACTAGGTATTCTGTCCTGTCAGGACCAAGGCTTCCCCTTCCACTGGTGCTCTTACAACGCTATTCATTGCTACCTATGAGGTGGGAGCCCAGGGTGAATCCATGTATAGTCTTAGGGTAATGGTTTAGTCACTGGAAGCTCTGGTTGGTTGGCATTGCTGTTCATATGGGGTCACGAGCCCCTTCAATCTCTTCCAGTCCTTTCTCTGATTCCTTCAATGGGGATCCTGTTCTCAGTTCAGTGGTTTCCTGCTGGCATTCACCTATGTATTTGCTGTATCTGGGTGTGTCTCTCAGGAGAGATCTACATCCACTTCCTGTCGGCCTGCATTTCTTTGCTTCATTCCTCTTGTCTAATTGTGTGGCTGTATATGTATGGGCCACATGTGGAGCAGGCTCTGAATAGGTGTTCCTTCTGCCTCTGTTCTAAACGTTGCCTCGTATTCCCTGCCAAGTGTATTCTTGTTCCCCTTTTAAAGAAGGAGTGAACACATACTGCTCTTATTGTGCGTGTGTGTGTGTGTGTGTGTGTGTGTGTGTGTGTGTGTGTGTGTGTGATATACATGATAATGTCTGGGTATGTTTGCTGACAGAGGGCAGAGGAAGACATAATGCATCCTTCTCTACCACTCTTTCTTTTTCCCATGATACAGGGATACTCTCTCCCATCTTTTACAGACATATTAATAAATCTTTTTCCATAGCTACTCAATTTGAACACATTACTTGTACAGGAATTTCCCTTAATTAATTGATTGGCTAATAAAGATGAAAAGAAGCCAATCATTGAATGAGAAGGAGGAGGTGAGTCTTCCAGGTCCTAGAAAGGAAAAGGGGACTAAGGAAGAAGAAACAGGCTTTAAACAGGGAGGCAAGAGGGAGAAGAGGCAGGATATAGACTGGGAACTGTTAGCCCTGGTGGCAGCCTCCCCCACAAGAAGATTTCTAACATAGAATAATTGGTGAGTTTAGAAGGATAGATTTCACACCTAGTGGTTGTGTCATCTGTTTATTTTAAACAAAGAGTACTGGGGTTTTCCATTCTAAGTGACCTCGATGAGCATGAGGGAAAGAACATAGCCAGGTGGCATACAGCTAGGGTTTTGAATGGAAAGACTGTACAAACGTCCAAGCTCCAGAGGAGAGGAAACCACTGGAGAGCCCAGGCTGGCAAGAATGTCCCCAGAACTGACTATGAGGTGGTAAACTGGCAAGAGAGTGGTCTTGGAGATCAGGAGAGTTAGAGCTGGCATTTGTGAGAGAGGCGTTGCCTAGGAAAAACATACAGTCATGGATCTTAGACTCTGTACCAGGATAGGAGCAGCCACTGCCAATGCCAATACATAGCTGACTTTAGCATGGGTTCATTTTTAAAGCTACATGGCTACAATAACTCATAACCTCCAAAGCAGGTGAATAGTCCAATGGACATAGTAAGGTTTTTCAAAATTTGACTTAACATGTGTACCTTGTTCCATCAGCTATACTATAAAGAATGTGTAACAAACAAATCTAGCTATAATCCCAGTAAGGAAAATATATATTATTTACTCATTTTGATGAGCATTCATTTTTTTCTATGCCTTTTACATGTTTTCGTATGTCTTGAGAGAAATTCATATTAAAAAATGTTCATACCACAAATTTTGGTCTCAATTTCTCTTCTAGTTTTCTTTATGTGCTATGAAAAACATTAGAACTAAAAGCAACTTGGGAAAGAAAGAGTATATCTAGCTTACACATTTAAGTCAAACCCGATCATTTAGAGAAAGGTTGAAGTGGGCTCTTAAAACAGTAACAATGGAGGTAGGCTGCTTGGGGACTCAATCTGGTTTGCTCAGGCTCACACTTAACTAACATTATAATACATCATGAGGGAAACTTCAGAGGGATTGTTGCCACTAATAATAGACTAAGTCTTTCTAAATCAATTAGCAAAGCAGTCTCTTACAGACAGGATGTTGAAGACAGATTATTTCATTGAGATGTCTTTTTTGGATGAATCTAGGTCATGTCAAACTGACAAGGCTAGGGAGGTCATATACTTCCTCTATGTCCATAAATGTACACTCATCTGTTTTATAAATGGTAGGATTTTTCAGGAATACATGTTTAATGAATTTAGAAGAAAACTATTAATAACTTTATAGAACTATTACCCTACTAAAAAATCTCATCATTAGCAATTTTCTGAGGAACCAACACAAGACAAGGGATTTATGGCATTTGAACACACACACACACACACACACACACACACACACACACACACATGACTTGATAATAAAGAGACAAAGTTCTGATTTTTCTCTAAGAAGGCACCACTGGATTATATAGAGCGGATTATTATATTTTATAAGCACAGTGAAATAAATTGGTTTTCCTGAAACTCGTAAAGTTACAGTCTGAACTTACTTATCAAATAGTTTACATACATGCTAGTTGTGTATCTGTGAGAATTGACTACTGAAAATGTCTAGGTTTCTTTTGGAGATCCTATCTGACAGCAGTGTTGTTAGTGAGCTAATGATCATTAAGCCAATTTCAGAAACTAACCCAAATATTATAATATTTGAGATTTCAGAGTACTCAGGATATGTACCAGAGACAAAAATAAGTTTAATTTGTTTAATATTTGTATGAAACAAGTTTTAAAAAGTTTTATTTTTTTTACATTTATGGATACATATATACGGATGTGGACAGATAAGAGCAGTTGCTGAAAAAGTTCAAAAGTAGGCATTGGATTTTTCACAGTTGAAGTTACATACTGTTGCTATCCACTAAGTGTGTTTGCTACAAACTGAACTAGAGTCCAGTGAAAAGCTGCAAGCACTGTCAACTACCAAGTGATCTCTCCACTTCTTATATAGTATACTTTCAATTATGACCTGAGGCATTATTAAATCTTTCACTGAAAATAGCATGAGCATTTTTCTTACCAGAAGAATCTTTGCTTAAACTTGTTTTTGACAAAATGTGTAAGAAAAGCTATTCACGTTTACACAGTCCCCAAAATAGCCGAAAAGAAACAACACAAGAAAGAGCTTAAACACCATGCATGTGCACACACACAAACACAGACCCACCCTGTTTCTCTCCCTTATACATTCAACCAATGTTGTGTTGAGACCATTGAGTGCAACCATTGATTGTAAAAGTTTAAATTCACAGAGGATGGAAGGAAGATGGAGGAAGACAAAGATGATCCAGATTCTGTGTGGCATTAAATAGCCCACAGGTAGCTATGAATATTTTATAAGGGATGGATAATTACAGGATAATTTATCTTATCTAGTTCCAGAGGGAGAAGACTTCATCATGGCTAGGAAGTATCAAAGCAGGACGAAAAGCTGCAAGATCACATCTTGTAACAGAAATCCAAAGTAGACAGAGAACCAGAAGTAAGCTGCCTCAGGCTCCTGTCACCAGAGCCAGAGCTGCTCCTACTGGCCTGCCTTCCCCTCCTCCATGAGTTTGGTGTCCTAACTGGCCACTACAAACAAACCATGGATAAGTTGATTTAGTCGAATATGTTGTCACAGCAATGAGAAGAATAACGAATACCATCATCTCCCTGAAATGAGAAGTGCTGGCCACCTCAACAGATTCCTGACTTTTCACAAAGCATTCATTCACAAGAAAGAAGTGAGTCTCTGGTATCATCAAAAGACCAAAGATGTTAAAACTCACTATTTGTGCAGTTTCCAGGGATGACAAGTTCAGGTTGAAAAGAGAGCATCAAAGTTAGTTATTCAAAAGCTCTTAATGATGCACAAAGACGTTTTCACTACAAAGCCTTAATTAAATGTTGCCCCTTGATTATTTCTGGGCCACCCAGTGCATTCCAATGATGTCCCTAGAAGTGGCAGCTAACCTTCTGCAGAGTAGGGAGCATTGCATACAGTGACTCTGTGACATTCATTCAGACTACTCCCTGGTTCTTCCAATCTGCCTTCAACTGCAGAGAAAGGTGAGAGCTCATGAGGACTCGGTTGAGATTAAGAGCTAGGAAAGTGCTGGTATTTGGGGATACTCATTTAAGGCCCAGAGAAATGTAAAACTCTAAGGTTTTTGTTTGTTTGTATTGTTTTGTTTTTGTTTTTTGAAGTTTTAAAAAAATCAGCTCACAGGTGAACAATCAGGCTGAGACCCAAACAGATTTTAAAGAACTAATAACAACCCTGATGAAAGAAAAGTGACAAGTTATCTAATGCAGCCTCCTGGTGAGCAGACTGACTCTGAGGTTGCAGAAGCAACTGTCTGGCAAACTCCAGCCCTGGACAGGTGAGCTAAGAACACTTGAGAGAGAAGGATCCCAATGTGGGCCATCTCCATAGTCCCCAAAGCAAAGAGCAAGGATTCATTGGATTCTTATATTCCTAGCTCTTGGAGGGTGGAAGCAGGAGGAGCAAAGTGCTCAAGGTCGTCTTTGGCTACATCAGTGTGGTTGAGGCCAGGCTGAGCTTTGTAACACCTTATCTCAGAAAGCAAACACGCAAAGGAAAATCACAGAAAACAAACAAATGAGCCACATAGGCACTCACAACTCCTCCAGCATCCTGACAGAATGGGAGAAATGTCTTTCCACTTGGACATCTATGGCAAGAAAGCTACAGACCGTGAACTTTCACATTTTGATGAGGAGAGAGAAAAATTGAGGATGTATCCTGATGACCACGAAGCAGGTCAACCAACATCTGTGCAGCTGCTGGTGGGACGTGGTGGGAGAAGGCATTGCGGGAAGCTCTGTGACCAGTGGGACTCACGATAGGAAAACATCCAGTCTGTTAAACTGAATTTTGGATTCACATATCAGAGTCAAAAAAAAAAAAAGGAAAAAAGAAAAAGAGAGGTCAGGTTCAGGGCTTTTGGTCTTTCAGTGACTTGAGTGCGGTCCTTGATCCCTTTGGAGTTGAGTTGTGTTCAGGGTGAGAGATATGGATCTATTTTCATTTCTCTGTATGCTGCTATTCACACCATCTGTCTGCCAAGATGCTGACCTTTTCCCCAGTGTGTATTTTTGTTTGCTTTGTAAAAAACAAGTTGTTTTTACCTGTATGGAATTACATCTGGAGCTGAGTCTTCAATTCTATACATTGATCAATGTGTCTATTGCATCAATAAAATGCTTTATTTTATTACTGTAAGCTTTTTAATACAACTTGAAATCTGGGGAAAAAAGTTTAAATCCACTGTAATGACATGTATTCTGTGTTTTTCTTCAGTTTACCATACAAAGTTATCCCTTCAACCATTTCCATGGACATAAATATCAATAATTTATCAATTAAATTCAAATACATTCATTTAGTCAATTTCAGGTTAGTCTACCAATTCAACTGCAAGACTTCAACTCAAATATGAGGGATGATTCTACTACAAACATCATAACTTTTACAACTTATGGCATCTATAATTTATTATTTGAGTATGTGCTTAGGCAATATCCCCTGTAAACTTAGCTTGGCTTAAAACTCATGAACAATATAATTTAGCAGTTTGATCCAGTTCTTCCACACAGCGCCATTCTCTGAGAACTAAGACTCAGACTCAAGATATATTTAAAAATACCTTGACTATATAGTGAGGCTCTTCTCTAACTAGATCACAATTTAGAATAACTGACTTATTTTAACCTGTAACATGGACTGTAACATGCCCACTTAACCATGTTCAGGTACTATGTGTCTCTCTCCTCACTTCTTCAAGGTGAATCTCCTGCCGCATTCTATTTCAGAATTATGATTTCTCCCAGATTTCCCACTTCTCATTTACCACCTAAATAATAAGCCGTCAGATTTATTATTAACAAGTGCCATAGTCATATCGATATTAGATATTCTCTCAATAATCCCCCTTTGAAGTACAATAAATGTCTCTTTTTCAAATATAAATTGAATAAAATTATAAAAATTATAATAGTTATAAGGTGTGATATATATTTACAATGTCAAGTCCATAGTATGTGGTAATTAAGAAAAATATCCTATTATCTATCCTATCCTGGTGAGTTCAGAGTTCTGGATCTAAATCACATTTTGTCCTAACTTGCATTAACAACCTAACACCATCTTTTTAGGTCTAATAAATCTTCTTAAATATAACAATTTAACCTTTTATTGAGACTATGATTTTCTTGTATTCAACCCCAAAAGACAACTAAGAAGAAATATTTCCTGATTAAGTAGGAAGTGCAGACAAACACTTTCAAAGTTTTAAAAATGGCAGACAGTTGGCTGTCAAGACAACTTCAAAGTATTCTAAGACATTGGAGCTATGTCTTCAGTCCTCTTGTTCAAAGTATCTGACAAACCTTATGTGAAGCAGGAATTACCAAGGATTTTCTTACCCTGTATTGGCAAAGCTTGGCAATCAAGTTCCATGCATTTGTTTTCATTTTGATTTCTTTTCTTTTCTGGGTGGCATTCTGTCTGCCGATTAAGTTAGGACACTTTCTTTGCCCAGGGGCTAGCTTGCCACAAATGCAGACAACTATAAATGGAGTTTCTTTGGAGCTCATCATCATCTTCTTCTAAGTTCAATGAGGTACAGCTGGGATCTGATATGTTTTGAAAGACCCTCAGACCAAGGAGACTCTCACTCCAAGCCTGAGTACACCCACCACCCCACAAACATGCAGGACTCAGTCTTGATGGAAAAACAAGAGGTTTACGTTGGGATACCAATGCACTGGGGCTTGACACGGTTCTCACACAGGAGGAATGTAAAGAGCCCAGACCAGCAGAAATATACAGCTTATACAATCATTTAAGGTTACACAGATTCATTAGCTCAGCTATTTTGGTGCCAAGGATATCAGACTAGGCAGATGTTCTTGTTCTGGAGTTTCTGAGAAAAGGATGCAACCATATCAATACAGCCATTTCAGTACCAAGGATGTCTCACTTGATATATGTTTGTCCATCCTGGGGTTCCCAGGACAAAGACCAAGGATATCTGACTTGGCAGATGTTTCTCTCCTGGTGTTCCCAGGACAAGGCTATAGCTATGTCAGCACAGCTATGTCAGTACCAAGGACATCTAACTTGATATATGTTTTTCATCCTGCAGCACAATCTATAGTGGCCAGTCAGCTTCCCGGAGATGTTTCTTGCCTTGTAATTGCCCTGTAGTAAATACGATCTATACCATCTGTTTTATGATTGGGTACTTTCCAAAAGAGTGGGTGGGAATGTGCTTTCTGTACTTTCTGGTCTATTGTCTAACGTCTAGGTTCTAAGCAAGGTACAGCTTTAAAGATTCTCTTTCTTAACAAATGGCTGAACTTGATCCATTCTTATCACCCTGTACAAAGCTTAAGTCTAATGGATCAAGGACCTCCACATCAAACCAGATACACTCAAACTAATAGAAGAAAAAGTGGGGAAGAATCTTGAACACATGGGCACTGGAGAAAATTTCCTGAATAAAACACCAATGGCTTGTGCTCTAAGATCAAGAATCGACAAATGGGATCTCATAAAACTTCAAGGCTTCTGTAAGGCAAAGGACAGTGTTGTAAGGACAAAAAATCAACCAACAGATGGGGAAAATATCTTTACCAATCCTACAACTGATAGAGGGCTTATGTCCAAAACATACAAAGAACTCAAGAAGTTAGACTGCAGGGAGACAAATAACCCTATTAAAAAATGGGGTTCAGAGCTAAACAAAGAATTCACAGCTGAGGAATGCCGAATGACTGAGAAACACCTAAATAAATGTTCAACATCTTTAGTCATGAGGGAAATGCAAATCAAAACAACCCTGAGATTTCACCTCACACCAGTGAGAATGGTGAAGATCAAAAACTCAAGTGACAGCAGATGCTGGCAAGGATGTGGAGGAAGAGGAACACTCCTCCATTGTTGGTGGGATTGCAGACTGGTACAACCATTTTGGAGATCAGTCTGGAGGTTCCTCAGAAAATTGGAAACTACCTGAGGACCCAACTATACCTCTCTTGGGCATATACCTAAAAGATGCCCCAACATATAACAAAGACATGTACTCCACTATGTTCATAGCAGCCTTATTTATTATACCCAGAAGCTGGAAAGAACCCAGATGCCCCTCAACAGAGGAATGGATATAGAAAATGTGGGATATCTACACAATGGAATACTACTCAGCTATCAAAAACAATGACTTTATGAAATTCATAGGCAAATGGATGGAACTGAAAAAGATCATCCTGAGTGAGGTAACCCACTCACAGAAAAACACACATGGTATGTACTCATTGATAAGTGGCTATTAGCCCAAATGCTCGAATTACCCTAGATGCACAGAAGACATGAAACTCAAGAAGGATGGCCAAAAGGCGAATACTTCACTCCTTAAAAGGGGAACAAGAATACCCTTGGCAGGCAAAGTTTAGAATAGAGACTGAAGGAACACCCATTCTGAGCCTGCCCTACATGTTGCCCATACATATACAACCACCAAACTAGATAAGATGGATGAGGCAAAGAAGTGCAGGCTGACAGGAACCAGACGTAGGTCTCTCCTGAGAGACACAGCCATAGTATGGCAAATACATAGGCGAATGTCAGCAGTAAACCACTGAACTGAGAACGGGACCCCCATTGAAGGAATCACAGTAAGGACTGGAAGAGCTTGAAGGGGCTCGTGACCCCATATGAACAAAAATGCCAACCAACCAGAGCTTCCAGGGACTAAGCCACTACCAAAGATTATACATGGACTGAACCTGGCCTCCAACAGCATAGGTAGCAATGAATAGACTTGTAAGAGCACCAGTGGAAGGGGAAGCCCTTGGTCCTGCCAAGACTGAACCCACAGTTAAAGTGATTGTTGGGGGGGGGTTGTAATGGGTGGGAGATGGGGAGGGGAACACCCATATAGAAGGGAATTAGGAGGAGTTGGGGGATGTTGGCCCAGAAACCAGGAAAGGGAATGACAATTGAAATGTAAATAAGAAATACCCAAGTTAATAAAGATGGAAAGAAAAAAAAAAAAGAAAGAAATGGCTACACTATTATCAAACAGGTATCTTTCAGTTTCAATATCAACAAAGTTCTTAAATTAATAAAATTATGTTTAAATGCCATATTCTCTGAGTGTTTGGTACTTTTGAGGGACTTCTATTTATAGCCTATTTCAACAAGGAAACATTGTTAGGCCTTTTTATAAAGGCTTAACCTGTAGGATTGTAAACTTTATCTGGAATAGGCTTCATGCCATAATGCCCATGAAATTTTATTTTAATGAACCTATATTGCTAAGCATCATCAGTTTTAATCTGTAAAGGTATATCTAAGATAGCCTTCATTTCTAATAAATGTGTAATCTCAGCATTATCATCCTCAGAACTCAAGGCAGAAAGCCATTGTAACATTTACCAATGTTACACTGTATCAAATTTTCTAAATAAAATTAAAACACAACCTATTGTATGGCATTGCTTTTATTTAGGATTAAGAAGCAGAATCTGTATTCTTAATTCAATATATTATATGCCTATGAGCTGCCATCCTAATTTCTCAAGCTCATGTGGAACCATTCTAACGGGAACTACATTTTTTGATTTTACTATAGTAAATTACAGATTGTATTCTTCTGAGGGTTTCCTATTTTTATTTAAAGATGCTTTCAACCTCTGTTTTATGATCTTTAATCTAGTATTTAATTTCTCAATCTCCCAAATCTTCCTTATTCTGATTTCTCCCAAAGAGGACATAGAGAACTATAATGATTGAAATATAGCCATTTACATGCTTATAAACAAAGCAAGATCATATGAAATCCAGATACCCTGTGTCATTGCGCTTTCCCTCATCCCAAATATAGAAAACATTTTTTGGTTTTAATCTCAAAACATCTCTCAAAGGACTTTGTTTTACCAATTTTAAGTTTAATGCCCCACAAGTTTAGCTGCCTATGGCTTTTATTTTGTGTATTGTGTTGTTTTTATCCCAGCACTAGTTTGGTAATGGCAGACCTGGCCAAGCCTTTTCAAAGCTTTATGTTTCTGAACTGCCTAGGCTTCCTGGCTACAGGACAAACTCTCTTCAGCACGTTTTCAAACTTGCTGGGAGAAGTTGTAGCTATTGTGCCCTCAGGCTTTGGCCACTTTTACTTCTTTTTTAAATAGAATAGGCTTCTTTTCCAGCTAACCTGACAACTGCCCCAAACTCATCCTACCCCCTGCCTTAAGCTTGGGTTTTAATTGCTGTAAATTGAGTGTCATTATATAGTAATTAAGATGGGCTTCCTTTTGTCTGCCCTTTTCAAAAGCAGAGGCATTGTTCTGGCTCCACACAGGGGGTCCTGGGGTGGAGAAAGAGAATACTAACTGCTTTGACTCTGTTCAGGGACAGGAGAGTACAGGATTTGATGAGCAGAGATGGGGGCAGGGGTCCTGTGTTTCTTTACTAGACAAGATGGAAACTTGAGTTCAAAGCCCACATTAAATCAGACACCATCATACTCATGCCTATAACAATAATGCTAAGATAAATAGGAGGTAGAGAGAAGAGAATCTAATTTCAAGTTTACTGGTTAGCTGGCCTGTAGTATATCTGCCTCAAATACCAAAGAAATCAGTGTCCACATCTGAGGTCATTCTGTTATCTCAAAACATACACTTGCATGCATGTGAAAGAATAAAAAATGCAGCCAAAAAGTCAGAAGCTTAAAAATGCTACCTCACCCCTAAGGAGCCAAATTCCAGTTCTCTGCCTGTAAGTAAGAGGTCACATTTCTTGAGCCTGCTCTCCCAGGATCCAGATAAAAGGGCTTAAGGCCCTTAGATAGGTGATCCTATCTAAGAGAAGAGGAGGCTTCTTCCAGGAACTAGCTGACCATAAAGTTAGATTACACTCTCAAAAGCAATCTTGAGAGATGGGAAGCTTCTCCTCGTGATTTTTCACTGGTATTCTCCACATTTTCCAATGACACCATCCCTACCCCCTTGGGTTGTGACTTCTTCCTTCAAATGACCCTTCTCCCAGCTACTGGGTGTCGAACTCCTGTGCCCCTGTGTGGGATATGAATCTCGACCACAGTGTACTGGTTCCTATTGATAAGCCTCATGTGATTAAAGCAAAGACAGTCTTGTGTGAGTTCTTGGGGGGTCGTGTCATCCTGTGACTTGAGTGAGGGTCTCCCATACAACAGAAACACAGATACACACACACACACACACACACACACACACACGAATACTTTTAAGAAGAAAGAAAAGGGCAAATCTAATAAAATAAGAAAATACAGTAAAACTAGAAATAGATGAAAAGAACTTAGCTATTGTTGGTGATCATCTTGATGGGTATGAATGAGTTAGTTAACGGATGCCTATACACTGTTCCATGATGTTTGTGCCACCAGAGAAAAGAAAATGAATCCTACAACATTTAAGAACTTGTATTTGAATATAAAAATTTATTGCAGGAGATAGAATAGTCATAACATTCTTTTGTAAATGTTTTGATATAATTCATTACGACAAATTAGATAGATAAGAGCTTAGAAATGGGATTAACACAAAATCAATTCCTTGTTAATATAAACGAAGAAATTTTGTTTGATTTAACTTCTAGTGAATGTAGGCTCTTATTACTGTTACATTTCAAAAAATCTAAGGCTCCAGGTGAAATTCAAAGTGTTCATGTACTTTAAAACCTTCTAAAATTATTTTAATTGTTTAAACCTTGACATTTTAAGATGGCCTTCTCTTTCTAACCTTAACTTTGTGAGACTTAAAATTCTGAAAATTAATTCATAGGAGGTGTTGTTTATACAATTTACCAGATCAGGAATGTTGATTGATTTTAAATTTCAAATGTGGCAATCATGAACACTGGACTGAGAGAATGGGTTTTTAAACAAACAAATCATGTGGTACTAGCTTAATTGAGTTGGAGAGTCAGCTCTGACAGAGACAATCTAATTGTCAGCCACTGAGTACGAAAGACCCCCAGAGTGGGGAGACCCTCACTCAAGTAAGAGACCCTTACTAGGTCAGGATATAAGGGACTTATCTTTCAGCCATTTTATCTAGGTTCTGGGAGAGCAGGCTCAAGAAATGTGACCTTCTACCTATTACAGGTGGAGAGCAGGGTCTGGAATTTGAGGTATTTAGGGATTCTTAGGGGTAAGATAGCATTTCTAAACTTCTGACATTTTGGCTGTATTTTTTATTCTTTCAGTAAAGAGAAAGTCTTATTTGATTTTGTCACTGGCCAGCCTCCTTCCAATTACAGGGACTGGGCTGACATAGTTCCAGAATCAAAGAGGATTAAAGGGAGATATTGTTAGGCAGATTTTGACTCTGAACTCACCTCAGTCTCATTCTAGCCCTGTGACTAAAGTGTTTGCAAGCTTCTTCACAACATGACTACCAGAGCATTATCACAGAGAAGGAACTTTCATGAATCTCAAATTTTCATTTTGACTTCTTTTTATGTGTGTGGAATAGGCACATAAAAGAGAAAGTTGTCTGATGCTCCTGGAGTTAGCATTTCTGCAGAAATGACCAGCATATTGGTTAACCATTCAAAATGACAAGAACTTGACTAATGTGTCAGACCCTTTTTAATGCAGGGTTAGGGAATTTTCCATAAGGGTTAGATAACTTGTAATATAATTGGTAAGGACAAAGTAGTCACACTAGTACAATTTTGAGTGGCTGCTATGTTAGTTTCATTTTATTTGGTGAGACCTTGAAGAATTTTAGAAACCAGCTAAGTTTTGGCCTTGTTATCTCTTCTACCTAGGTGTCCCAGGAGCTGACAGAGCTCCAGTGTTATGCTGCCTAAGTCAGGGCTGTCACAGACTAAAGACCTATTGTCAGTGTCCCTCTCTAAGGAACCCATTATACTTTTTGGGGAACTGAACATGTTTATTCCCTAGGTTTTTAGTCTTCTCACTATCACCTTCTACATGTAGTACCAAAAATGGTGCTGAACTTTTTAATTAAGTTAAGTTATATTAATACTTCATAAATGTAAAGAAGTTCTCCACCAGGCATTTGGAATAAAGTTTTAAGTGAATATGACAAATGCAGAGTTAAAAATAAAAGACTTATTTTTATTTTTTGTGTGTGACTGCTTGTACATATGTGTATTTGAGTCTGCCAAATGAGTACAGATGTCTCCAGAGGCTAAAGAAGTGGAATGATTCCTGCAGCAGTGCTCTTAACTGCTGAATCATCCTTTGAGTTGACAAATATAGGCATTTAGTGAACATATAAACAAAACCAAAAAACAAACTGGCAACTCCTTCTTGTAAATTTTTAAAGTATAATTAGATCTTTATCAAGGAATCTCTCTGTTTTAATTTTTAAAATAAAGTGTGAAATTGAATGGAGCCACTGTCAGCTGTAAAGCAAGCACAGGGGAGTGAACAGCTCCACTTCTCTGCAAATACCCTACACACTATCATCTTCCAAGTTCAGGCTAATTGCATGGGGATGGCAACAGAGTGTTTCTTCTAATCCTGTCAGCTCCTTGAATTCCCGCTGAGATCTAGCACAGGCAGAGGACAGTCTGCCCCTGTTCTTTGAATTTCTAGCTGTATTCCATACACTATTGCATTTGGTGTTTTGCTTTTCTAAGGATTTCCTTTAAGACAATATTTTTTTCTTTTCCCTTTTAAACTAATTTCCCATGGCCCTATTTGATACTTTATATACTAATACATAATTTTCTTTTAAAATCATTGCTCTCCATCGTGCTATCTCCACTCCTGCCCTTAAGTTTGTTTAAACACATTTTTTTTTCAGAACTGGTGATGTGTCTCAGCACTACAAAGCACTTGTGTTAAAAAAGCCCAGATTTAGATCACCAGCTATGGTGGTTCCTAGCTGTACACAGCCCACTTACCCAAAAATCTGAGGCCTGTTTTAGATCTGTGAGCACCTGAAAAAAATGTACAGAAGGAAAAACTTAAAAAAGAATTTTAAAAACCTTGTTAAAAAATCTTTGTTAAAACTTTATTTTAAACGGAGCAAATTCAAATATTTTATTACAAAAACAAAAGTATAGGTGATATAGCACGAATTCTTTCATTGGGTATATTATTAGGTCTCTCTGAGCTTTCAAATACCTTATTTGTGAAAAAATTGTACAGAATTTTCATTATATTATCAAATTATGATGAATGGATATGTCTTGACTCTGTAGATTTATAGCAAGTTTTGATTAAAGTGTTAAATATGATGGAAAGACTACACATGGACTGACCAAGGGTCCAACTGCATATGTAGTAGAGAATAGACTTGTTGGGGCACCAGGGGATCGGGAAGACATTGATCCTGCCAAGGTTGGACCCCCAGCGTAGGGGAATATGGGGGTGGGGCAATAAGGGAGATGTATAGGGGAATAGCTGTACGGGGGAGGGGGAAGGGAGGGAATGAGGGCTTATGGACAGGAAACAGGGAAGGGGAATAAGGTTTGAAATTTAAGTAAAGAAATATAACTAATAAAATATTTAAAAGATGGTGAATATATATTCTGGTGTGATTAAAATGTATACTTACAAGTCGCAATGGCAATAACTATGTAAAGACGCTCCCAGGAGCAGAGGAATGCAAACATCCCTACAGAAAAGGAAACGTGCATATGCACACTCCAGAGTATGTTCCGAGGTATAATAGAAGGTTTTGGGGGATGTAATAGTAGTAGTTTCTCCAGGAGACTTCAAATTCAGCCTCTCTTATTTCTATTTGTTTTATATAATTAAAGTATTAAACACCGCTTCCAGTTTCTGCATGCCACCAGAGATGACTCTGTCCCACAGTTCTCTGTACCCAGATTCCATAGTGGAGAGAGCTGGACTCTGAGAAAGGCAGACAGTCCTGAGAGGTCAGGGGAGACCACCACTTCTGCTCATAATGTGGACAAGAGGAACCTGTCTAGAGCCCTCTAGACACGGGAAGCTATGAGCAGCCAGGGACAGGATCCTTCCTGGCTTTGCCTGCACCTAGAGCTGAAAGCCAGTCACCAAGCATGCTGACACACTTGAATGCAAAGGTAAGAACACCACTTCTGCTCCAAGAGACATGCCTGGAAGCCTCAGGACAAAGGAATTGAGGAAGAGTCTGGGAAAGGATCTTGCAATTTCTGCCTGAACTCAGACCTGACCACGACCTATGGTTCTCTTCTCTGTACCCAGATCCCACTGGGAGAAAACAGGTCTGTGTGGGACACACAGGCTTATAGGAGGGTCAAGCCACTGTCAGAGATAGCAAGGCCAGCTGAAACCAGAGACAACCTGATGGTGAGAGGCAAGAGCAGAAACCTAAGCAACAGAAACTAGATGATACTGGGTAGATGTCATATAGACCTTCAGAAATCACAAATGCCAGCCCAGGCTGCTATATACAGCAAAACTCTCAATTAACATAAATGGAGAAACCAAGATATTCTATGACAAAGCCAAATTTATACAATATATTCCCCAAATCCAGCCCTACAAAGATAATAGATGGAAAACTCCAACACAAGGAGAGAAACTACATCGTAAAAAATGCAAAAAAGTAATGTTCTAGAATTAAACATCTGAGATTAAAGAACCATTCTCAATCAAAATAATGTAGGTGTATTTTCCTGTAAAGAAACAACCCATTTGACATCATTAACAAATAAATTTATTTTCGAAGAAAAATTGCCATGAATCTATAAAGATATTCAAATCAAGATTATACAAAAGTCAATGGCTTTTAACATATAATCAGTGGAATTGTAAAATTTTAAATTTGAAAAATATAACTTATAATAACATCAAGCAGAAAGGATAATACTTTTCTTTTTTTTTTTTTATTAACTTGAGTATTTCTTATATACATTTCAAGTGTTATTCCCTTTCCCGGTTTCCGGGCAAACATCCCCCTCCCCCCCTCCCCTTCCTTATGGGTGTTCCCCTCCCACCCCTCCCCCCATTGCCGCCCTCCCCCCATAGTCTAGTTCACTGGGGGTTCAGTCTTAGCAGGACCCAGGGCTTCCCCTTCCACTGGTGCTCTTACTAGGATATTCATTGCTATCTATGGGGTCAGAGTCCAGGGTCAGTCCATGTATATTCTTTAGGTAGTGGCTTAGTCCCTGGAAGCTCTGGTTGCTTGACATTGTTGTACTTTTGGGGTCTCGAGCCCCTTCAAGCTCTTCCAGTTCTTTCTCTGATTCCTTCAACGGGGGACCTATTCTCAGTTCAATGGTTTGCTGCTGGCATTCGCCTCTGTATTTGCTGTATTCTGGCTGTGTCTCTCAGGAGCGATCTACATCCGGCTCCTGTCGGTCTGCACTTCTTTGCTTCATCCATCTTGTCTAATTGGGTGGCTATATATGTACGGGCCACATGTGGGGCAGGCTCTGAATGAGTGTTCCTTCAGTCTCTGTTTTAATCTTTGCCTCTCCCTTCCCTGCCAAGGGTATTCTTTTTCCTCATTTAAAGAAGGAGTGAAGCATTCACATTTTGATCATCCGTCTTGAGTTTCGTTTGTTCTAGGGATCTAGGGTAATTCAAGCATTTGGGCTAATAGCCACTTATCAATGAGTGCATACCATGTATGTCTTTCTGTGATTGGGTTAGCTCACTCAGGATGATATTTTCCAGTTCCAACCATTTGCCTACGAATTTCATAAACTCATTGTTTTTGATAGCTGAGTAATATTCCATTGTGTAGATGTACCACATTTTCTGTATCCATTCCTCTGTTGAAGGGCATCTGGGTTCTTTCCAGTTTCTGGCAATTATAAATAAGGCTGCGATGAACATAGTGGAGCACGTGTCTCTTTTATATGTTGAGGCATCTTTTGGGTATATGCCCAAGAGAGGTATAGCTGGATCCTCAGGCAGTTCAATGTCCAATTTTCTGAGGAACCTCCAGACTGCTTTCCAGAATGGTTGTATCAGTCTGCAATCCCACCAACAATGGAGGAGTGTTCCTCTTTCTTGGCCTTTAGTTGATGGAACTGCCTGAGAAGGAATTGGAGGCATGTCCTGTTAGATGAGGCATGTCATGAATACTTTGTATCTTTACAAGCCCAGTCCTCTTTGTATCTTCTTCCTGTCCTCTTTCTGCTTACTGTTAGAAATGTTGGCTCTCCGCCATTCCTGCCATTATACCTTCACTCCACCATCCCCATGAAAACATAAGCTCAACTAAATGCAGTATTTTTTAATACTTACCTTGGTCATGGTGTTTTATCATAACAATAAAAAAATAACTGATACAGTGTGGGTTACTTTTTTAAAATTATATATACCTTTTATATTACATTTTTGTCATTATTGTGGCCAAATTAAATCTCCCATTATGCTGTTGGGCAGCTGGACTTGGATACAGTATTCATATTTTTTCCTGTTTTCATAGAAACATTAAGTTTCATTATTTAATATAAAGTCAATGTTAAACTTTAGAAACATTCTTCACCAAAAGGAGGTTGTGTATTCAATACTTTTCGTTTGTCAACAATGTTGTATCTGAGTGTTAGATTTTTGTCAAATGTGTTTTCTATATGTATTGATATATAGATATAGATATATTTAAATTTAGGGCATTGATAAGTAAATTGTATTTATTGATCTTTGCTTATTATGCCAGTCTTGTATAACAGGAATAAGTTCCATTTGGTAAATACATACAATTAAAAACACATTGTTGAATTTTACTTGCTATTAAAACTTTATTGGGCCTTTGCATGTATATATATGAAATATATTGGTCTATAATCTTAAAAAAATGTAATGTTCTTGCTATAAACCTGAAAGAATAGAGCCAAACAAATGTGATTACTCCTCTAACAACAAAAATAAAAGGAAACAATAATCACTACTGCTTAATATCTCTTAATATCATTGGACTCAATTCCCCAATAAAAAGCCATAGAATAACAGAATGGATACGTAAAGAGGACCCAGCATTTTGCTGCATACAGGAAACAGAAGTCAGTAAAAATGAAAATGATTACCTCAGAGTAAAAGCCTGAAAACAATTTCCCAAGCAAATGGTCCCAAGAAACAAGCTGGAGTATATACTCCAATATCCAATAAAATTGACTACCAACCAAAAGTTTTCGAAAGTGTTAAGCAAGGACAATTCATATTCATCAAAGAAAAATACACCAAGGTGAACTCTCAATCCTGAATATCTATGCTCCAGGTGCAAGGAAACCTACATTCATAAAAGAAACCTTTCTGAAGCTCAAAGCACACATTGAACCTCCCACAATAATAGTGGAAGATTTCAACAACCCATTCTCATCAATGGACAGATCATGGAAAGAGAAACTAAACAGAGACATAGAGAAACTAACAGAAGTTATAAACCAAATCAATTTAACAGATATTGATAGAACATTTGATCCTAAAAACAAACCTTCTTCTCAACACTTATGGTACCTTCTCCAAAACAGACCTCAACAGATAGAGGAAATTTGAAATAATCCTCATGCATCCTATCATATCACCATGAAATCAGGCTGGTCTTCAATAACAAAAAAAGAAAATATATGACAGAAAGTCCACATACACATGGAAGTTCAACAATGTTCTACTCAATGATAACTTGACCAAGGAAAAAGTGAAGAAAGAAATTAAAGACTTTTTAGAATTTAATGAAAATGAGGGCACAGCACACCCAATCTTATGGGACACAATGAAAGCAGTGCTAAGAGGAAAATTCACAGCTCTGAGTGCCTCCAAAAAGAAACTTCACAGAACATATATTAGCAGCTTGACAGCACACCTAAAAGTTCTAGAACAAAAAAAAAGCACATACCCCCAAGAAGGATAGATGGCAGGAAATAATCAAATTCAGGGCTAAAATCAACCAAATAGATAAAAGCAAAAACAAAAACAAAAACAAAAAAAACCCAAAAAACCAAACAAACATAAAGAACATGATAATCTCATTAGATGCTGAGAAACAATTTGACAAAATTTGAAACTCCTTCATGTTAAAAGTCTTAAAAAAATTCACAACCCATGCCTAAATATAATAAAAGCAATATACAAGAAACCAGTAGCCCCATCATACTAGATGGAGAAAAACTTGAAGCAATCCCTCTAAAATCAGGGACTAGACAAGGCTGCGAACTGTTTCCTTACTTATTCAATGTAGTATTCAAAGTTTTAGCCATAGCAATCAGAAAACAAAAGATGGTCAAAGGAATCCAAATTGGAAAGGAAGAAGTAAAAATATCTCTATTTGCAGATGATATGACAGTATACTTAAGTGATCCCAAAAGTGCCACCAGAGAACTGCTAAGCCTGATAAGGAATTCAGCAATGTGGGTGTGTATAAAACTAACTCACACAAAATCAGTAGCCTTCCTCTATTCAAAATCTGGGAAAGAAATTATGGAAATGACACCATTCCGAATAGTCACAAATAAAATTAAATATTTCTGTGTGACTCTAACCAAGCAAGTGAATTATTTATTTGATAAAAAATTCAAGTCTCGGGGCTGGGGATTTAGCTCAGTGGTAGAGCGCTTACCTAGGAAGCGCAAGGCCCTGGGTTCGGTCCCCAGCTCCGAAAAAAAGAACCAAAAAAAAAAAATTCAAGTCTCTGAAGAAGAAATTGAAGATCTCAGAAGATGGAAAGACCTCCCAATGCTCATGGATTGACAGGATTAATATTTTAAAATTTCCATTTTGCCAAAATCTATCTACAGAGGCACATCAAATACACATCAAAATTCCAACTCAATTCTTCATGGAATTTGAAAGAGCAATTTGCAAATCATTAGGAATAAGAAAAAACCCAGGATAGCGAAAACTATCCTCCATAATACAAGACCTTCTGGAGGAATGAGCATCCCTAATCTAAAGCTGTATTACAGAGCAATATTAATAAAAAAAAAGTATAGTATTGGTACAGAGACAGGCAGGTAGATCAATAGAATAGAATTGAAGAACCAGAAATGAACCCACACACCTCTTGTCACTTGATATTTGACAAAGGGTATATTTCCATCCAGTGGAAAAAAGATAGCATTTTCAATGAATCTATCTCCTTCAACTGGAGGTCAGCATGTACATGAATGCAAATCTATACATTCTTACCGCTGCAAACATTCCCGTGGAATAACAGATACCTATGGAAGATTTTCTCTCTTTTTCAAGTTGCTGGAGATTCTGAACTTTGGGGGATTTCATCCCAAACCCATAACCCACAGACAATGATGGGCCTCATGAGTTTTTCTACATCTAGGAATTGTTAGCTGCCTATCAACCCCACGGAAGAGGCCTAGGCTCATGAGACTCTTCTCTTTTTGTTCTGAATATCTTTCATTGCCCGTTATGAGTGAATGAGATTGTTTAAAGACTAAATCATCCTCTTTGCATTCTTAAAACTCAGAAATATCCAAACGAGAGGAGGAGGAGGAGAAAGAAGCGGAGGAAGATGAGGGAGAGGAGGAAGAGGATGATGATGCCACAATAACAACAACAACAACAACAACAACAACAACAACAACAACAACAACAACAAAGCATGGATTAAAAGTAACATCACTAGGTCAGTTGTCAGCATTCTTCATCCATGGGATAACCAAAAGAGTTTGTCCTGATCTCAGAAGTTACTGGACTGGCAACTACAGAGCATCCATTGTATGCTGTGTCCCATTACATATCCAAAGTTGAAATTTCTTCCTATGTTTTAGTCTCTGTAGTGGATTGCCCAAAATAATCATTACACCCATGTTTGATCTGATGATTTTTAAATAATAATGCTGTTTTCTGGCTCTCTCTGAGAGTAGTCTATAGGCAATTACAGTGGCTAGAGTAGGGAGAGATTTTCCTCAATGGTTTGCTACAGGTAAGTGGCACATGTTCCTGCGAGAAACCCTAATTAAAATAATTACACCCCCCCCCAGAAAATGACAGAAAAGTAGAGGCAGAATAAAAGGAAAGGTGGAGAGAGAGAAAGAGTGTGACAGGAAGAATGGAGAGGAAGGGGAATGGATGGGATCAAATTATTAGCATGTATGAAATGTAAGATGATGAAATCTATTATTGTTTGACTCAATACCTAATAATAAAAATCTTTAAAAATATTCTAGGGCAGTCTTTTTTTTCCATTTTCAACTGTCAGAGCTAAGGCTCTCTTTTATAGTCCATGTTCCTATCCCCACTTCTATACATGGTGCTAGAAAGCACCATGGTCAGAAAGCAGCTTTGATCTCTTGTTGTTAATTTCAATTTCTTGAAGGATTATAACTTATGACATTCACTATTCTAAGACTGATGACTGATGGTCTTGTCTGTATTATTGACTTATCATCCCATGTGATCAATGAGACATGCTATAGTAGAATTCCCAATATTTTTCATGACACTAAATCATGTTGATTACTCTCCTACCATCTTTCAAATGCATCTCCTATCTTAGCTATATTGTATCTATTGGTTTACATGATTATGATTTACAGCAAATACATAGGCGAATGACAGCAGCAAACCACTGAACTGAGAACGGTACCCCATTTGAAGGAAACAGAGAAAGGACCTGAAGAGCTTAAAGGGGCTCGAGACCCCATGTAAACAACAATGCCAATCAACCAGAGCTTCCAGGGACTAAGCCACTACCCAAAGACTATACCTTGACTGACCCTTGGCTTCATCCTCATAGGTAGCAATGAATAGCCTAGTAAGAGCACCAGTGGAAGGGGAAGTCCTTATTCCTGCCAAGACTGAACCCCCAGTTAAGGTGATTGTTAGAGGGAGGGTGGTACTCGGGGGAGGATGGGGGGGAACACCCATATAGAAGGGGAGAGGTGGGATTAGGGAGATGTTGGCCCGGAAATGGGGAAGGGGAATAGCAATCAAAATGTAAATAAGAAATACTCAAGTTAATAAAGATGGAAGAAAAAAAAGAAACCCAGTAAAATAATGTCCTGTTTTATTTTTAAGATGGGTTGGCTATTAAAAAGGTTTTGTCATTTTGTATTAAAAAAAAAAATAAGGGCTGGAGAGATGGCTTAGTGGTTAAGAGCACTGACTGCTCTTCCAGAGGTCCTGAGTTCAATTCCCAGCAATCACATGGTGGCTCACAGCCATCTGTAATGGGATTTGATTCCGTCTTCTGGTATGTCTGAAGACAGCAGCAGAGTACTTATAAAATAAACAAATAAATCTTTAAAAAAATAAAAATAAACCTTGATGCCAGTCTTAAAAAAAATAGAATTCCTCAGTTTCTGGTGAAGCAGAACAGCAAATTCATCACACATCTCTGTGGAAAGAAAATTTTAGACACACATACACTTCTGTTCTTTTGGGGAAAGATTCCTCCATAAATCAGCCATGCTAACATTCTCTTTATTAATGAGAATTAATGATTTGGAAAAATGGATCTTTTCCTGTTCATGATATATTTAGAAATATTTTCTCTAATGGTGTAGATCTGCACTAGTTTCTCTACTGATTCTCAGATTTGCACAGATGGCACTTTGGTGAAGAACAAATGTCACCTGTACCATAGCTACAGAAAGGAAGGATCATGGCAGCAATGGGAAGGGCATCCATTTGGATAACTGAATTCTACCACATTGATATACTAATTTAAACCAAGACCGAATATATATGTAAGTCAAATCATCTAACAAAAAATTCTTGAGGCAGTGTCTCATCTTCCACATAGACCTAACCAAATATGCTTGAGTGACCACTGAGACATAGATCACAGATTTCTTCCCCTCTGAGCTTGCAAGAATGTATCACCACATCTGTATTTAATTTTGTACTTTTAAAAAATTTTGTAATTATATTTAAGTACAGAAAACTTAAGTGTACATTTAACCCAGTTTAGTGTCGAGTTCCTTAGCCTTGACCTTTTCCAATTTGGCAATGCGAGTCACAGACTTAGGACCCAGGACGTCGCCTCCCCAGTGGCGGCGGATCTTGTCATATCTGTCATTATAATTGGTCCTAATAGCTTCCACCAGCTTAGCCAGAGCACCCTTGTCTTCCGAGTTAACCTGTGTGAAGACAACAGTGGTGCATGTCTTCCTGTGGACCAGGCGCCCCAGACTGGCTTTTCCTTTGATGATGCAGTAGGGCACCCCCATCTTTCAAAAAAGGGCCAGCAAGAAAACCACCAGCTCAATGGGGTCTACATCATGGGCAATCACAACCAGCTGAGCCTTCTTGTTCTCCACCAAGGTGGTGACTGTATTGACCCCTGCTCCTAGGACAAGTGGTCTCTTAGTTGAGATGTCCCCTTTACCAGCAGCTTTCTTCTCAGCGTGGGCCAGCAGCCTTTGCTTCTTCTCCTGCTTTGTCTCTGGCCTGTACTTGTGGGCAAGCTTAAGCAGCTGAGTCACTGTTTGCCTGTCCAGGGCCTGGGTGAACTGGTTGATGGCAGGAGATATTTTGAGCTGCTGATAGAGGATGCCTCTTGCTGTAGCCTGAGGTAGCAGGGCCACTGACGAAGCATGTGAGATCTCTTTTGGGCTGGATGTCCTGTCCAATGCCGAAGTTCTTAGGCCTTTTCTCAAACAAAGGATTGACCAAGTTTTTGGCCTCCTGTTTCTTGACCACGGTGAGGGCTGGGGCCATCTTCTTCCCCTTGGCCTTCTTTCCTTTGGGCATCTTGCTTGGCTGGAGGAGAGAGCAACTTTGTACTTTCATAATTTAATTAATATATATGTGAGATGGTGCTATCTGAGACTAGAAGAGAATATCCAATTTCCCTGGGAATGTAGTTATAGTCATTTGTGAGACAGCTGACCTGGAAGCAAGTGAGTTCTCTAGGACAGCTCAAAAAAACCTAATTGTGGGGGGTGTGGGAGAGTCCGCTATCCATAAGTTTTTAACATGTTTTCTTGTAGCATCAAACTCAAGTTCTCAGTCTAGACAGATATTCACTTTACCAAATAATCTACTACCCCTTATATAGAATATAAGATATGAATAGAACACTATCAAGCTTAAGATAGTTACCACGAGTTACAGATTTCTTCACAACCACTTAGACATAGTAGAGATTGGCATGCTTATAGCTGTTCATGAACTTGAATTTTCTAGAGATAGTACTCATTAAAAAAATAACATTTGTGTTAAAATATTCTACAAACTTTAGCTTGTATAAATTAAAATTTAAGTAATACTTATATTTGTTTATTTGTATGTGTGTGTATACACTTGAACCAAACCATGTTTGTTGGAGGTCAGAGGACAACTTGTACTCAGTTCTACTATTCCTCCATGTTGTTCATGGGGATAAACCATGGGCACTATCAGGTCCACAGGCTTGGCAGAAGCACTGGGCAAACTCTACTGCACTATGAATACATTTTTTAATTAGATTTTTTGTTAAAGTTTGCATGCATGTGTTTGTGTCAGTGTCTCTGTGCCTGTATGAGTTCATCACACATATCCTGGAACCCAAGAAGAGGCATAACATCCTTTGTACCTGAAACAGGCAGTTGTAATCAGCCTGATATATGTGCTCTGAACCAACTGCAGTTCTCTGCAATAGCAGTAAGTACTCATAGATGCTGATCCAATTATCTACAACCTTATAAACATATTTGATAAGTATTCTGAAAAGGCAATCATGAATACACAGATGTGTATGTGTGTGTGTGTGTGTGTGTGTGTGTGTGTGCATGTTGTTCCACTGAAAATTTGGAATGAGGTTTTCATTCCTCAAGTTCTTTAGAAATAAAAAATTCTGCTAAGAAAATCATTAGCTCAAAAGACAGTGAAAGTAACATAAATTATTTAGCTCTTTCAAGTATGAAAATCATTTTAACTCAACTGAGCAATTCTGTGCTCACTATACACTAGTTGTCTCAGAGGGCTGGAAAAATTCTGTTACATTCATTTTGTACATAAAAGTCCTTGTCTATGGAAACTATTTTCTGACTTTTAAATCAAACATTGAATTTCTGAAAATAATTCTTACTACCAAAATTCTGGCTTTAGCAGAGCAAAGTTTACAACTAGTCAAAGTGGATTATATTACACTGCAGTGTGAATGAAAAACTCAGCAGGAGAAATAGATTCTTTTTGTTTCAAAACTGTTGATCCTGGCTGTAGTGTCACTGGGAAATTTCACTATATCTGTGTATCACACTGCATAGTAGGGTGAGATGGTATTATCGAAATGGATATTATGTAATTGTTTCTAGCAGACATTTGCTTATTTCTTTCTTTCTTTCTTTTTTTTTTTTTTTTGGTTCTTTTTTTCGGAGCTGGGGACCGAACCCAGGGCCTTGCACTTCCTAGGCAAGTGCTCTACCCAGTGGTAAATCCCCAACCCCGCTTATTTCTTGTAGTTTAAATATTATGTGGGGGTTTCTACACCACCTTAGATCATTTAGTTCCCAAATAAAAGACACAAAACCTTCATATTTATTGTAAGACTTAGTAGCATTAAAGCTGGGTAGATATAAGATCTCTATTATGTCTACTACCCTATCAATAACTCTGAGATATAACTTTCCGTGATTCAGGTAGGCTACTCTTACTCCAAATGGCCAGCCCTCATGCCCATGTTCTCATGAACCATCTACTTCATGGCATCTCCTTCTTTCTTCTTCTCTCTGATCTCCTCCTCATGGTCTCTGCATCAGACTTCAAGCCCAGGAACTGCAGCTCTGCCTGCCTCTCTTCAGCTCAGCTACAGACTGTAGGCATCTTTATTTATACAATAGTTTTAAACTAAGGAGGAACGTTATATTACCATTAGTTGGTGCATGTGAGGATCTCCACATCCCTGGGAACAAACAGATTTTGTGGTAGTATTTAACATCATACATAGCAACAGAACACACATCAACAATTAGCAGTTTGCCACTGTCACTATTTTTTCATTATTTATGTTTCATTCTTCTTCATTTGGTGGTGTTTGTATAAGAATTTAGTGATTCAGAGTTCATCTAGTTTCTGGTGAGAAATCAGGAAGGCCGAATAGTTAATTGAAATTGTCATTGAGAACAGTATACCATAGAGGTAAGATGTTTGCCACCAAACCTGGCAGTTTTATTGATTCCTAGTTCTTCTATGGTGGAAGGGAAGCGCTAACACCACAAACTATATTCTGTCTTGTATACAAGATCAATATACATATACCAACACTTTCCTAGGCATACAAAAATAAGAATAATGTTAAAAAAGTAAGATTGACATAAAAATGTAAGCAAACCAGAATATAAGGTCAAAATATGAGCAGAGTGCTGATTCAATGCTGCCATCTTAAAATTTTCTCATAATGAACTTAGCTGATCTAATTAAACTGTGTAACCTTAAATGATTATATAAGCTGTATATTTCTGCTGGTCTGGGCTCTTCACATTCCTCCTGCGTGAGGACCGTGTCAAGCCCCAGTGCATTGGTATCCCAACGTAAACCTCTTGTTTTTCCATCAAGACTGAGTCCCGCATGTTTGTGGGGTGGTGGGTGTCCTCAGGATTGGAGCGAGAGTCTCCTCGGTCTAAGGGTCTTTCAACACATATCAGATCCCAGCTGTACCTCATTAAACTTAGAAGAAGATGATAATGAGCTCCAAAGAAACTCCATTTAGAGCTATCTTCATTTGTGGCAAGCTAGCCTCTGGGCCAAGAAAGTGCCCTAACTTAATCAGCAGACAGAAAGCCACCCAGAAAAGAAAAGAAATCAAAATGAAAACAAATGCATGGAACTTGATTGCCAAGCTTTGCCAATACAGGGTAAGAAAATCCTTGGTAATTCTGGCTTCACATAAGGTTTGTCAGATACTTTGAACAAGAGAGCTGAAGACAGTGCTCCAATGTCTTAGAATACTTTGAAGTGGTCTCGACAGTCAACTGTCTGCCATTTTTAAAACTTGGAAAGTGTTTGTCTGCACTTCTTATTTAATCAGGAAATATTTCTTCTTAGTTGTCTTTTGGGGTTGAATACAAGATAATCATAGTCTCAATAAAAGCTTAAGTTGTTATATTTAAGAAGATTTATTAGACCTAAAAAGATGGTGTTAGGTTGTTAATGCAAGTTAGGACAAAATGTGATTTAGATCCAGAACTCTGAACTCACCATGATAGGATAGATAATAGGATATTTTTTTAAATTACCACATACTATGGACTTGACATTGTAAATATATATCACACCTTATAACTATTATAATTTTTATAATTTTATTCAATTTATATTTGAAAAAGAGACATTTATTGTACTTCAAAGGGGGATTATTGAGAGAATATCTAATATCGATATGACTATGGCACTTGTTAATAATAAATCTGACGGCTTATTATTTAGGTGGTAAATGAGAAGTGGGAAATCTGGGAGAATTCATAATTCTGAGATAGAATGCGGCAGGAGATACACCTTGGAAGATGTGAGGAGAGGCACATAGTACCTGAACATGGTTAACTGGGCATGTTACAGAATGTAGGTTAAAATAAGTCAGTTATTCTAAATTGTGATCTAGTTAGAGAAGAGCCTCAAGGTATTTGTAAATATATCTTGAGTCTGAGTCTTAGTTCTCAGAGCATGGCGCTGTGTGGAAGAACTGGATCAAACTGCTACATTATATTGTTCATAAGTTTTAAGTCAAGCTAAGTTTACAGGGGATATTGTCTAAGCACATACTCAAATAATAAATTATAGGTGCCATAAGTTGTTAAAAGTTATGATTTTTGTAGTAGAATCATGCCTCATAATTGAGTTGAGGTCTTGCAGTTGATTTGGTAAACTAACCTGAAAATGACTAAATGAATGTATTTGAATTTAATTGATAAACTATTGATATTTATGACCATGGAAATGGTTGAAGGGATAACTTTGTATGGTAAAGTGTAGAAAAACTCAGAATACATGTCATTACAGCGGATTTAAACTTTCTTTTCCCAGATTTCAAGTTGTATTAAAAAGCTTACAATAATAAAAAGAAAGCATATTATTGAAATAATAGACTCATTGATCAATGTATAGAATTGAAGACTCAGATCCAGATGTAACTCCATACAGGTAAAAACACCTTGTTTGTGACAAAGCAAACAAAATTACACACTGGGGAAAAAGTCAGCTTCTTGGCAGACAGATGGTGTGAATAGCAGCATACAGAGAAATGAAAATAGATCCATATCTCTCACCCTGAACACAACTCAACTCCAAAGGGATTAAGGACCGTACTCAAGTCACTGAAAGACCAAAAGCCCTGAACCTGACCTCTTTTTTTTCTTTTTTCCTTTCCTTTTCTTTCTTTCTTTCTTTTTGACTCTGTATTTGTGAATCCAAAATTCAGTTTGACAGACTGGATGTTTTCCTATCCTGAGTCTCACTGGTCACAGAGCTTCCCACAGTGCCTTCTTCCAACACCTCCCACCAGCAGCTGTACAGATGTTGGCTGACCTGCTTCGTGGACACCAGGATGCATCCTCAATATTTCCCTCTGCTCATCAAAATGTGAAAGTTCACGGTCTGTAGCTTTCCTGCCATAGATGTCCAAGTGGAAAGACATTTCTCCCATTCTATCAGGATGCTGGAGGAGTTGTGAGTGCCTATGCGGCTCATTTCTCCTGTCCTGTCACGATGCTAGAGGAGTTGTGAGTGCCTATGCGTCTCATTTGTTTGTTTTCTGAAATTTTCCTTTGCGTGTTTGCTTTCTGAGATAAGGTGTTACAAGATCAGCCTGGCCTCAACACACTGATGTAGCCAAAGATGACCTTGAGCACTTTGCTCCTCCTGCTTCCACCCTCCAAGAGCTAGGAATGTAAGAATCCCACGAATCCTTGCTCTTTGCTTTGGGGGCTATGGAGATGGCCCAGATTGTGATCCTTCTCTCTCAAGTGTTCTTACTTCACCTGCCCGGGGCTGGAGTTTGCCAGACAGTTGCTCCTGCAACCTCAGAGTCAGTCTGCTCACCAGGAGGCTGCATTAGATAACTTGTCACTTTTCTTTCATCAGGGTTGTTATTAGTTCTTTAAAATCTGTTTGGGTCTCAGCCTGATTGTTCACCTGTGAGCTGATTTTTTTAAAACATCAAAAACCAAAAACAAAACAATACAAACAAACAAAAACCTTAGAGTTTTACATTCCTCTGGGCCTTAAATGAGTATCCCCAAATACCAGCACTTTCTTAGCTCTTAATCTCATCAGAGTCCTCATGAGCTCTCACCTTTCTCTGCAGTTGAAGGCAGATTGGAAGAACCAGGGAGTAGTCTGAATGAATTTCACAGAGTCACTGTATGCAATGCTCCCTACTCTGCAGAAGGTTAGCTGCCACTTCTAGGGAAATCATTTGAATGCACTGGGTGGCACATAAATAATTAAGGGGCGACTTTAATTAAGGCTTTGTAGTGAAAACGGCTTTGTGCATCATTAAGAGCTTTTGAATAACTAACTTTGATGCTCTCTTTGCAACCTGAACTTGTCATCCCTGGAAACTGCACAAATAGTGAGTTTTAACATCTTTGGTCTTTTGATGATACCAGAGACTCACTTCTTTCTTGTGAATGAATGCTTTGTGAAAAGTCAGGAATCTGTTGAGGTGGCCTGCACTTCTCATTCCAGGGAGATGATGGTATTCGTAATTCATATCATTGCTGTGACAACATATTCGACTAAATCAACTTATCCATGGTTTGTTTGTAGTGGCCAGTTAGGACACCAGACTCATGGAGGAGGGAAAAGGAGGCCAGTAGGAGCAGCTCTGGCTATGGTGACAGGAGCCTGAGGCAGCTTACTTCTGGTTCTCTCTGTCTGCTCTGGATTTCTGTTACAAGATGTGATCTTGCAGCTTTTCGTCATGCTTTGATACTTCCTAGCCATGATGAAGTCTTCTCCCTCTGGAACTAAGTAAGACAAATTATCCTGTAATTATCCATCCCTTATAAGATATTCATAGCTACCTGTGGGCTATTTAATGCCACACAGAATCTGGATCATCTTTGTCTTCCTCCATCTTCCTTCCATCCTCTGTGAATTTAAACTTTTACAATCAATGGTTGCACTCAATGGTCTCAACGCAACATTGGTTGAATGTATAAGGGAGAGAAACAGGGTGTGTCTGTGTTTGTGTGCGCGCACATGTGTGGTGTTTAAGCTCTTTCTTGTGTTGTTTCTTTTCGGCTATTTTGGGGACTGTGTAAACGTGAATAGCTTTTCTTACACATTTTGTCAAAAACAAGTTTAAGCAAAGATTCTTCTGGTAAGAAAAATGCTCATGCTATTTTCAGTGAAAGATTTAATAATGCCTCAGGTCATAATTGAAAGTATACTATATAAGAAGTGGAGAGATCACTTGGTAGTTGACAGTGCTTGAAGCTTTTCACTGGACTGTAGCTCAGTTTGTAGCAAACACACTTAGTGGATAGCAACAGTTTGTAACTTCAACTGTGAAAAATCCAAGGCCAACTTTTGAACTTTTTGAGCAACTGCTCTCATCTTTCCACATCCATATATATTTACCCATAAATGTAAAAAAACAATAAAACTTTTTAAAACTTGTTTCATACAAATATTAAGTAAATTAAACTTATTTTTGTCTCTGGTATATATCCTGAGTACTCTGAAATCTCAAATATTATAATATTTGGGTTAGTTGATGAAATTGTCTTAATGATCACTAGCTCACTAATAACACTGATGTCAGATAGGATCTCCAAAAGAAACCTAGACATTTTTCAGTACCAATTCTCATAGAAACAAAACTAGCATGTATGTAAACTATTTGATAAGTAAGTTCAGACTTACTTTACGAGTTTCACGAAAACCAATTTATTTGACTGTGCTTATAAAATATAATAATCAGCTCTATATAATCCAGTGGTGTCTTCCTAGAGAAAAACCAGAACTTTGTCTCTTTATTATCAAGTCGTGTGTGTGTGTGTGTGTGTGTGTGTGTGTGTGTGTGTGTGTGTCTGTGTGTGTGTTCAAATGCCATAATTCCCTAGTCTTTTGTTGGTTCCTCAGAAAATTGCTAATGATGAGATTTTCTAAGTAGGGTAATAGTTCTATAAAGTTATTAATAGTTTTCTTCTAAATTTATTAAACATGTATTCCTGAAAAAACCTACCATTTATAAAACAGATCAGTGTGCATTTGTGGACATAGAGGAAGTATATGACCTCCCTAGCCTTGTCATTTTGACATGACCTAGATTCATCCAAAAAAGACATCTCAATGAAATAATCTGTCTTCAACATCCTGTCTGTAAGAGACTGCTTTGCTAATAGATTTAGAAAGACTCAGTCTATTATTGGTGGTACCAATCCCTCTGAAGGTTCACTCAGGATGTATTACAAAGTTAGTTAAGTATGAGCCTCAGCAAACCAGAGTGACTCCCCAAGCAGCCATCCTCCACTGTTACTGTTTTAAGAGCCTACTTCAACCTTTCCTTAAATGTCTAATCTAGAAATACTCTTTCTTTCCCAAGTTGCTTTTAGTTCTAATGTTTTTCATAGCACATAAAGAAAACTAGAAGAGAAATTGAGACCAAAATTTGTGGTATGAACATTTTTTAATTTGAATTTCTGTCAAGACATACCAAAACATGTAAAAGGCATAAAAAAAAAGAATGTTCATCAAAACAAATAAATAATATATATTTTCCTTACTGGGATTATAGCTAGATTTGTTTTTTACACACTCTTTATAGTATAGCTGATGGAACAAGGTACACATGTTAAGCCAAATTTTGAAAAACTTTACTATGTCCATTGGACTATTCACATGCTTTGGAGGTTATGAGTTATTGTAGCCATGTAGCTTTAAAAATGAACCCATGCTAAAGTCAGCTATGTATTGGCATTGGTGGTCTCTGTTCCTATCCTGGTACAGAGTCTGAGATCCATGACTGTGTGTTTTTCCTAGGCAACACCTCTCTCACAAATGCCAGCTCTAACTCTCCTAATCTCCAAGATCACTCTCTTGCCAGTTCACCAAACATAGCCAGTTCCGGGCACATTTTTGCCAGCCTGGGCTCTCCAGTGGTTTCCTCTCCTCTGGAGCTTAGACTTTTCTTTCCATTCAAAACGCTAGCTGAATGCCGCCTGGCTATGTTCTTTCCCTCATGCTCATCTAGGTCACTTAGAATTAAAAACACCAGTACTCTTTGTTTAAAATAAACAGACGACACAACCCCTAGGTGTGAAATCTATCCTTCTAAACTCACCAATTATTCTATGTTAGAAATCTTCTTGTGGGGGAGGCTGCTACCAGGGCTAACAGTTCCCAGTCTATATCCTGCCTTCTCTCCCTCTTGCCTCCCTGTTTAAAGCCTGTTTCTTCTTCCTTAGTCCCCTTTTCCTCTCTAGGACCTGGAAGATTCACCTCCTCCTTCTCATTCAATGATTGGCTTCTTTTCATCTTTATTACCCAATCAATTAATTAAGGGAATTCCCGTACAATAATGTGTTCAAATTGAGTAGCTATGGAAAAAGATTTATTAATATGTCTGTAAAAGATGGGAGAGAGTATCCCTGTATCATGGGAAAAAGAAAGAGTGGTAGAGAAAGATGAATTATGTCTTCCTCTGCACTCTGTCAGCAAACATACCCAGACATTATCATGTATATCACACACACACACACACACACACACGCACGCACGCACACACACACACACACACACGCACGCACGCACACACACACACACACACACATACACAAAATAAGAGCAGTATGTGTTCACTCCTTCTTTAAAAGGGGAACAAGAATACCCTTGGCAGGGAATAGGGAGGCAAAGTTTAGAACAGAGGCAGAAGGAACACCCATTCAGAGCCTGCCCCACATGTGGCCCATACATATACAGCCACCAAACTAGATAAGATGGATGAAGCAAAGAAGTGCAGGCCGACAGGAACCAGATGTAGATCTCTCCTGAGAGACACAGCCATAGTATGGCAAATACATAGGCGAATGTCAGCAGCAAACCACTGAACTGAGAACAGGACGCCCATTGAAGGAATCACAAAAAGGCCTGGAAGAGCTTGAAGGGGCTCAAGACCCCATATGAACAACAATGCCAACCAACCAGAGCTTCCAGGGTCTAAGCCATTTTCCAAAGACTATACATGAATTTACCCTGGACTCCAACCTCTTAGGTAGCAATGAATAGCCTAGTAAGAGCACCAGTGGCAGGAGAAGCCCTTGGTCCTGCCAAGACTGGACACCTAGTGGACGTGATTGTTGGGGGGAGGGTGGTACTGGGGGGAAGGATGGGGAGGGGAAGCCGATATAGAAGGGGAAGGGAGGGGTTAGGGGGATTTGGACCCCGAAATCAGAAATAATTGAAATGTAAATAAGAAGTACTCTAGTTAATAAAGATAAAAAAAAAAAAGAAGAGCAGTATGTGTTATCATAAAGCTAGGTTCTTCTATTTAAAGATTCTACCACATAAAGAGGAAACATATATTCAGACATACCCATGCCATACTTTACAGAGAGGATAAAACCAAGGGCAAGAAATAGATGTATGTAAACTTATCTGTGGGTCCAATATAGTTTTTAATATCAAATATAATCTAGAAATAGATTAAAGATAGTTTTTACCTTAGGGCCAAGGAATATTTCTTAGGACCAAATTGGGATTATCTAAGGATCCAGCTTGCCACTATCCTTGGACATGAGGACAAAGGACCATGTCTCTTTCTAACATCCTACCTGTATAATTATGACAAATTACACATGAAATATCGTTTTTCCTTTGCCTGTTCTTATGCCAAAATATCTGAAAAAGACTACTTAACAAATAAATGGCTTATTTGAGATTAGAGTTCATGATACAGTGCACAGGAGAAGTAGTAATACACAGCTAGTAACCCACCCTCTATTGTCAGCAAGCAGAAAGAGGTGAATGCTGATGTTGCCTATACATAGGTGGAGTCTTTCCCCATTAATCGATGAAATTCAGAACCCACATTACAGATATTTCCTGAAGTTTCTCCATCTATGTTAATTGAGAGTTTTGCGGGATACAGTAACCTGGGCTGGCATTAGTGTTCTCTTAGGGTCTGTATGACAGCTGTCCAGGATCTTCTGGCCTTCATAGTTTCTGGCGCAAAGTCTGGTGTGATTCTGATAGGTCTGCCTTTATATGTTACTTGACCTTTTTCCCTTACTGCTTTTAATGTTCTTTCTTTATTTTGTGCGTTTGGTGTTTTGACAATTATGTGACGGGAGGTGTTTCTTTTCTGGTCCAATCTATTTGGAGTTCTGTAGGCTTCTTGTATGCCTATGGGTATCTCTTTTTTTAGGTTAGGGAAGTTTTCTTCTATGATTTTGTTGAAGATATTTACTGGTCCTTTGAGCTGTGAGTCTTCACTCTCTTCTATACCTATCATCCTTAGGTTTGATCTTCTCATTGAGTCCTGGATTTCCTGTATGTTTTGTACCAGTAGCTTTTTCTGCTTTACATTATCTTTAACAGTTGAGTCAATGATTTCTATGGAATCTTCTGCTCCCGAGATTCTCTCTTCCACCTCTTGTATTCTGTTGGTGAAGCTTGTATCTACAGCTCCTTGTCTCTTCTTTAGGTTTTCTATATCCAGGGTTGTTTCCATGTGTTCTTTCTTGATTGCTTCTATTTCCATTTTTAATTCCTTCAACTGTTTGATTGTGTTTTCCTGGAATTCTTTCAGGGATTTTTGCGATTCCTCTCTGTAGGCTTCTACCTGTTTATTAATGTTTTCCTGTGTTTCTCTAAAGGAGTTCTTCACGTCTTTCTTGAAGTCCTCCAGCATCATGATTAAATATGATTTTGAAACTAGATCTTGCTTTTCTGGTGTGTTTGGGTATTCCATGTTTATTTTGGTGGGAGAATTGGGCTCGGATGATGCCATGTAGTCTTGGTTTCTGTTGCTTGGGTTCCTGCGCTTGCCTCTCGCCATCAGATTATCTCCAGTGTTACTTTGTTCTGCTATTTCTGACAGTGGCTAGACTGTCCTATAAGCCTATGTGTCAGGAGTGCTGTAGACCTCTTTTCCTGTTTTCTTTCAGCCAGTTATGGGGACAGAGTGTTCTGCTTTTGGGCGTGTAGTTTTTCCTCTCTACAGGTCTTCAGCTGTTCCTGTGGGCCTGTGTCTTGAGTTCACCAGGCAGGTCACTTGCAGCAGAAAAGTTGGTCTTACCTGTGGTTGCGAGGCTCCAGTTTGTTCTCGGGGTGCTGCCCACGAGCTCTCTGCGGCGGCAGCAACCAGGAAGATCTGTGCTGCCCTTTCTGGGAGCTTTGGTGCACTAGGGTTCCAGATGGCATTTGGTGTTTTCCTCTGGCGTCAGAGATGTGTGTGCAGAGTGCAGTCTCTTCTGGTTTCCCAGGCGCGTCTGCCTCTCTGAAGGTTTAGCTCTCCCTCCCACAGGATTTGGGTGCAGAGAACTGTTTATCCGGTCTGTTTCCTTCAGGTTCCGGCGGTGTCTCAGGCGCAGGGTTCCTGCCGCTCATGGGCCCTCCCCTACAGGAACCCAGAGGCCTTATACAGTTTCCTCTTGGGGCAGGGATGTGGGAGGGGTGGGCAGTGTTGGTGGTCTCTTCCGTTCTGCAGCCTCAGGAGTGCCCACCTGACCAGGTGGTGAGGTCTCTCTCCCACGGGGTTTGGGAGCAGAGAGCTGCTGCGGGCCGGGATCCGAGGGTGTGGGACTTCCCATAAACACAGGAAGTGCCCGGTCCTCGAGGAATTTTGCCTCTGTGTGTCCTGAGTTCACCAGGTAGGTTTCTTCCAGCAGAAAAGTTGGTCTTACCTGTGGTCCCGAGGCTCAAGTTTGCTTGTGGGGTACTGCCTAAGTCCTCTCCGCGGAGGCAGCAACCAGGAAGATCTGCGCCGCTCTTTCCGGGAGCCTTCGTGCACCAGGGTTCCAGATGGCATTTGGTGTTTTCCTCTGGCGTCTGGATGTGTGCAGAGTGCAGTCTCTTCTGGTTTCCCAGGCGTGACTGCCTCTCTGTAGGTTTAGCTCTCCCTCCCACGGGATTTGGGTGCAGAGAGCAGTAGCCTTCTTCTACTCAAAGGATAAACAGGCTGAGAAAAAAATTAAGGAAATAGCACCCTTCACAATATTCCCAAGTAATATAAAATATCTTGGTGTGACTTTAACCAAGCAAACGAAAGATCTGCATGACAAGAACTTCAAGTCTCTTAAGAAAAAAATTGAGGAAGAACTGAGAAGATGGAAAGGTCTTCCATGCTCATGGATTGGCAGGATTAATATAGTAAAGATGGCCATTTTGCCAAAAGCAATCTATAGATTCAACACAATCTCCATCAATATTCCTACTCAATTCTTTATAGAGATAAAAAGAGTAATTTGCCAAACCCAGGATAGCGCAAACTATACTAAACATGAAAAGAACTTCTGTGAGAATCACCATCCCTGACTTCAAGCAGTATTACAGAGGAATCGTCATAAAAAACTGTATGGGATTGGTACAGAGACAGACTGAAAGATCAGTGGAATAGAAGTGAAGACCCAGAAATAAACCCCCACACCTATAGTCACTTGATCTTTGATAAAGGAACTAAAACCATTCAATGGCAGAAATATAACATTTTCAACAAATTGGAGGTCAGCATGTAGAAGAATGCAAATTGATCCATTCTTATTACCATGTACAAAGCTTAAGTCCAAGTGGATCTAGGCCCTCCACATCAAACCAGATACACTCACACTAAGAGAAGAAAAAATGAGGAAGTGTCTCGAACACATGGGCACTGGGCAAAATTTCCTGAACAAAACAACAATGGCTCATGCTCTAATATCAAGAATCGACAAATGGGACCTCATAAAGCTGTAAAGCTTTTGTAAAGCTAAAGACACTGTCAATAGGATGAAATGGCAACCAACAGATTGGGAAAACATCTTTACCAATCCTACATCTGATACAGGGTTAATATCTAAAACATACAAAGAACTCAAGAAGTTAGAATCCAGAGAGTGAAATAACCCTATTAAAAATGGGGTACAGAGCCAAACAAATCATTCTCAGCTGAGGATTATCGAATGGCCAAAAAACAGCTAAAGAAATGTTTAACATCCTTAGTCATCAGGGAAATGCAAATCAAAACAACTCTGAGATTCTATTTCACACCATTCAGAAAAGCTAAAATAAAAATCTCAGTTGACAGCAGATGCTGGGGAGGATGTGGAGAAGGAGGAACACTCTTCCATTGCTGGTGGGATTGCAAACTGGAACAACCACTTTGGAAATCAGTCTGGAGTTTCCTCAGAAAATTGGAGATTGCACTACCTGAGAACCCAGCTATACCTCTCTTAGGCATATACCCAAAAGATGTTCCAACATACAACAGAGACACATGCTCCACTATGTTCATATCAGCCTTATTTATAATAGCCAGAAGCTGGAATGAACCCATATGATTTCAAAAGAGGAATGGATTCAAAAAAGTGGTACATCTACTCAGTGGAGTACTACTCAGCTATCAAAAACAATGACTTCATGAAATTCATAGGCAAATGGAATGAACTAGAAAATATCATCCTGAGTGAGGTTACTCAATCACAGGAAAACACACTTGGTATGCACTCATTGATAAGTGGATATTTGCCAAAAAGCTAGAATTACCCAAGATGCAATCCATAGACCACAGGAAGCTCAAAAAGAAGGATGACCAAAATTTAGATGCTCCCACTCCTTAAAAGGGGATATATATATATATATATATATATATATATGTAAATATATGTATATATATATGTATGTATGTATATATATATGTATACTAGATACGATTGATGAAGTAATAAAATGCATATTGAAAGGAACTGGATATAGATCTCTCCTGAGAGACACATCTAGAGCATGTTCAATAGAGAAGTCAATGCTAGCAGCAAACCACTGATCTGAGAACAAGACCCTTGGAGGGAATTAGATGAAATATTGAAAGAGTTGAAGGAGCATGCAACCCCATCAAAACAACAATGCCAACCAAACAGTGCTTCCAGGGCCTAAACCAGTACCGAAAGACTATACATGGAATAATCCAGGGCTCCAACCACATATATAGCAGAGAATAGACTTGTTGGGGCACCAAGGGAAGGGGAAGCCCCTGGTCTTGCCAAGGTTGGACCAACACTAGAGGGGAATATGGGGGGGGGTAAAGTGGATGTAAAGGGAGAATACCTGTATGGGGGAGGGGATGGGAGGGAATGGGGACTTATATACAGGAAATTGGGAAGGGGAATAATGTTTGAAACATAAGTAAAGAAATATATCTAATAAAAATTTTTACAAATTAAAATTTAGGAACCAAGAAGATGCCAATGCCAGTTCTAGCTATAATGATTAGGTCCTGAGATGGAGAAGGGGAGTTAGCAAAAGTGAAGACAGTGACCACCTTTTGATTTTCAGGCAAGTGGCCACAAATAACTTGAGCCTTCTATATTTATACAATGACAATTGTGCTTACCCAAGCAGTGATATCATTGCTTACATTATTAAAAGAAATCATAATATCCACATTTCAAAAGCTCTATCTTTACACAAATCCCCCAATAGTTCCCCTTCCTCCTTCTCCCATTCCTTGGATCAGTCACCACCTAAACTTATTTTGCATTAAAAAGCACAATTTCAGCAAGACAAAAGAGATGTCTGGCCAGGCTTGTCCTGTAAACAGGAAGATATACCTGTCTGGTAGCAAACATGGTTACATAGTTATGCATGGTGAGAGGCCGAGTTAAACATTTGTTGGTAAACTATCTCTAGTTATTATCTCCTATCATAATTCTCTTTTAATTGCAGACAGACAAGTTCATTTTACAAAGCAGATCTTCTAGACATCTTTCTAATATATAGATCTTCGTAAGATGTAATCAGTCTACGAGCCATTTTCAATTCTCTATTAATCCAACATAATCTCTGCATTTTCCATGTCTCCACTGATCAGATATAGCTTCTTAAAAACAGTTATGTAAGCAGGACCTACCTCTCTCCACAACTGACACAGACTTGCTCAGTGTGAATGGGTACTTCTCTAAAGATATGATTATAAGTCTCAAATTCCCAGGATTTGTGGTAACATCTGGAGGATGGATAGACACAAAAAGAGGTGAAGAACATTTTATGCCTTGAAAGAGTTTTGAGAAAAATGTAGAATCATCCACAGTGACTTAGTCTGTGTGACTCCAGATGGCCTTGTCCATGACTGATGAAGTGCTACAGTTTTGATAATGACTTTTTGCAGTACAATGAAGGAATGGAGAGCTTGTAGGGCATGCAAACTTGGTACTAAATATTAAGGCCACCAAATTTACCTTGTCAACTGAGAAGTGGTTTCCATGGACTTGCCATAGTAGAATCCTGTCATTGAAGTACCCATATGTTATTCCTTGCAGCATCTACATGGCCACTGCCAGAAAGAGGTAGCACCTCTGCTAAATTATTTCTGATACATGCATGAGGATCTAAGTGCAGTCTCCAGAGAACATGTAAAAAGTCATGGGACTGTGTTCCAAGCTAATCATCCTGGTGCCTGTGAAATGGAGAAGAAAGAAACCCTGTGGCTTGACAGAGCCCCAGTCTACCTAAATTGGTAATTCCATGGTCAGCTTGAGACCACATCACAAAATCAATACAGTAGAGAGTGACTGAGAATGATACCCAGTATTGACCTTTGACCTCTTTATTCACACCTGTGGACATGCAACTGCAGACACATGTGCCCCCACACAAACATGTACACACAAAGTACTGTGACCTTATAAGCAGACTCAAGCCTCTTTAGAAAGTTTCATGTCATTTTTTACCCTGCAACATCTCTCATACAGCACACTGTTCCTTATTGTTTGCACTTTATCTTTTCTTAGTTTTAGATATATTATGCCCATTGTCTATCATAATGAATTTCATCTTTAAAAATAACATCAGTATCATTATATTCATTCAGCCTCCTTGTCTTTAGGCAACAGAAATCATTTTTTTAACTTATTTTTACAGGAGACTGGAGAGTTGACGGAGAAGTTAAGAACATGTACTACTTCTGAAGAAGACCCATGTTAGATTCAAAGAACAAGATGACTCATAATCACTGGTAATTTCAGTTTCAGCGACCCAATACCCTTCGTTTTCTAGCCTCCACAGGCAACCCTATGCAGGCAAATATTCACACATAATTTAAGAAAGAAACAACCACCCACACACACGTTTACAATTTACATTATTTTCTGGCCTTATTTTTTTTTACTAGGACAAAGAAGGTAAAATTATTCAATCTACTTCATATTTCTGAAGGGGAACAACATTTTGGCTTCTCAATAGGAGACAAACCCCTCCAGATTTAGAGGCATCTAAATCCAAGTTGACGAAAGTGTCCATCATAAACACTAATGTGGCTTTTGAATTGTCTTTTACTTTTCCATAATGGGTATTGCTTACAATTATGTTGCTGCAGATTTGGTTTTACTACAGGCTTCTTTGATGCTCTGAGCTGCTTTGATTTTAATTTCTGCTCCTCTCTCAATTAGCTTCTAACCCTACATTGTTATTCTATCTTATCATTCATTTTATAACATCCATGCTCCATGAATTTGAAGAAGATAACAACAATTGCTGCTTAAAGTGTACTTCTTTTCCTTATAGTCACTCTATTGAAAAACATAGATGTTTGCCTTTAATTGTTGTTTTGTTTTTTGACACAAGGTTTTTCCTTGAGTATAATAATTCTGTTTTACTCTTTTAAATTTATCCTTTCCAAGTAAGACAATAGAAAACTTGTGGGGGTGCTTTGTAAATGAATATGAGAATGATCCCTATTGTCTATATTTTGATGTCTTCTATATTTGAAAAATGAGTGCTGATTCAGCAACTAAATCCTGCACAGGCAACCACTGCGGAGAGTCCAGTGGAAGTATTCCAGGACTCCTGATGGATGTCAGATCCCCTTGGACTCATACACCTGACACTTTTAACTAGTATATTACCCTAAACCCAAGTTGTTGGAGTATTGTCTTTCATGCTCTACCTCATATCTCAGAAAGAATGAAGAATATCATATTGGAACAAGGTCACTTGATTCTATTTCACGATGTGAATAAGAAACCTGGAATCTCCTAGTCGTATTCCTGATTTGGTTATAAAGGAGAACATTTTGTTTTATTTCTCTAGTTACATACAGTACATTTCAGTGTAGATGCCTATTCCTCTACCATGCAAGGAAAGGTCCCTATAAATCTAAGTGATACAAATACAAGTGCTATTGTCTGGTCACCCTGGTTACAAAATACCACTGTGGAAAAGTCTCTGGAATCTACATGCCCCATATTTAAGTTTTTTGATTCATCAATCTGAGTAATACATGTTCATGAGTCTGAACTTTTTTTATCCAGGAGTTGTTTAGCTTATCTCTGCCAGACCAAGCTGCCTTCATATGAACTATGTATGTATTCTTTTTTTAATTCTCAATATTATGTTCTGTTGCTCTGTAATACTAGGCAGAAATTCCATGTATGTAATTTTTTTCTTGCTTCAGAAATGGGAGAAATGGAACACACATATGTACCGGGATACAGGATGACAGAATACAATTAATGGCATTCATTTCCTCCTTCCATTGTGTATGTCCCAAGGACCAAACCAAGGTTAACAGCCTTGGCAACAAATATCTTTACCTACTGAGCTATTTCACTCTTCCTAGTATATTTCATAATTTATTGTTGCAAGCCCAATTGCTACCCCATGCCAAAAAAAGGAATGTTTTCTTGCTGGTGTGTGCTATAATCTAAAGCATTTCTTTAGATTAAGTCATTGTCCTCTTTAATACCCTATTATGATACATATAATATCTGTGGGCATGCAGAAACACATGTACACACATAATTTCACTGACATACACTGTCGGTGCCCAATGCCCGCACTGACACGGTACCGAGAATCAGGCGAAAGCCTGCGGGATTAAAGAAACACACACACACACACACACACACACACACACACACACACACAAACACACACACACACACACGCACACAGACGCTCGCACACAGAGGTTATTATTAGCCATTCTTTTGTAAAATTTTATGATATCACTTCAATACACAAGCTTAGAGATATACATCCACAAACTCTCACCTACAAACTATATAGGAAGGTTTTTTATCAATGTGATATAAAACTAGAGATAACTTGGAAGAAGAAATCTTAACTGAGAAAAAATTCTTCATAAGATTCTCCTATGAAAAAGCCTGTGGGCACTTTCTTGATCAATAATTTTGTTGGAGGGCCCAACTCCCTGTAGGTTGTCCCACTCCTGGGTGTATTGTTCTAGCTTTTATAAAAACACAGGCTGAGCAAGTGATAAATATAGACCAATAAACAATCTTCTCTCCATGTCTCTCTAACATTTCCTGCCTGCTTAATCACTGGGATATCTTCCTACCTTACCTCATGCAACTAGGATTTGTTTTAGTGATTTTGTGTTTTGGACTGATGGCTGCTAATGTGATCATAAAATAAGACTTAAATTGAATCTTTCAACCTTCTAGAAAATGTGTAAAATAATTTTATTCTAATACCCTCATCTTTCAGACACAGGACATCATATATGAAAGGTCAGAAAAATTCTGCCATAAATATAGGCATCCTGAAAGGTTAATTCTTTACAAACAATAGGTCCAGGAAGGAACTAGGTAGATAAATATTAGCAAAATGGTTGTACATTGTAAGGTTAGTTTATATAAGGAAGTAGCCATGTTTGAAAGTGTCATATAATTGAGGCCCAGATAAAGTAGTAATTCAAAGAAAAAAGTGACAGAATGTATCACAGATAAAATGTGCCCAATTCACATGAGAACAGCTTAGGAATAAGAGAATGCACAAGAGTAGAGAAAGAGAGACAAAAATAGACAAAAGAAAGACAGAGAGAAGTAGAGCAAGAAAGAGAAGTTGTGGTGTGTGGCATGGGTTTACGGAAGTTTTCTGGACATGTTTTTACAGATTCAGGTTCTGAGAGAACAAACTATTCACTGGGGAAAACAGAAAAAGCTGGAGAATTAGAAGGATCCAGAAGATTGTAACACATTGTCCACGTTAATGTTAGTCCAAGCAGAACATCTCATGAAGATGCCAAGAGAAACCATATTGAATCAGTCAGCTTGGAAGGTTGGATTACATGGAGGTTAGAAGCTCCTAGTATTAGGTCTATAAATAGTAGAACAGAGGGAAAAAATACTCTGGCCAAAGCCTAAAGGACATATTTGAATAGCTTGGGTAAGACTCTTATCTCATCACTTTATCTAAGAAAAGAAAAGTGACATTCACTTAGAAAGACATACAGACAGACACACAGACAGACAGACAGACACACACATACACAGAGACACACAAACACACAAACATACAAACATAGAGTGGTGTGGGGAGGGAGGGAAGCAGAGAGGGAGGGAAGAAGGGAGAATGCTTGCAGTGAACCATTGAACTTAGAACAAGGTTCCAAAGAGAGGAGTTACAGAAAGAACTGAAGTAGTTGAAGGGGTTTGCCACCCCATAAGAAGAACAATATCAACCAACCAAACCCCTGCCCTCGATCTTCCATGGACTAAACAACCATCCCAAGAACACACAAGGATGAGCCTATGGCTCCATCTGCATATGAAGCAGAGGATGTCCTTTTCAGGCACCAATGGGAGCAAATGCCCTTGGTCCTGTCAAGGCTTGATGCCCCAGTGTAGGGAACTGTCAGAATGGGCAGGTTGGAAGGAGTGAGTGGGTGACTGAGGAACTGCCCTCATAGAACAGGAGGCATGAGGGGAAATAATAGCTGGTTTCTAGAGGACAAATCAGGAAAGGGGATAATATTTAAAATGTGAATTAAAACAATCCCCTCCCCTAATGAAAGAAAAAGAAAGAGAAATGGAGAAAGAAAAAGTAAAACAAATGGGGGTACATAACTAAACAGATGCTGACTGGGTTCGTGGTGGTGTTATTCCCATGATAGTCAAGCATCTTCTGAGAATCCAAAGTCTTTGGGTTCCGGTGGAGTATGGTTGCAAAGCTGAAACTTAAAGGAATTGACGGAAAGGCAGCACCAAGAGTGGAGCCTGCAGCTTAATTTGACTCAACACGGGAATCCTCACCCAGCCTGGACACAGACAGGATTGACAGATTGATAGGTCTTTCTTGCTTCCCTGGGTGGTGGTTCATGGCTGTTCTTAGTTGGTGGAGCGATATGTCTGGTTTATTCCTATAAGGAAGAAGACTCTGGCATGCTAACTACTTACGCGACCCCCTGAGCGGTCGGCGTCCCCCAACTTCTTAGAGGGACAAGTGGTGTTCAGCCACCTGAGATTGAACAATAACAGGTCTGTGATGCCCTTAGATGTCCTCGGCTGCATGTGCACCACACTGCCTAGCTTAGCATGTGCCTACCCTATGCCTGCAGGCAAGGGTAACCCATTGAACCGCATTCGTGATGGAGATCTGGGGTTACAATTATTCCCCATGAACGAGGAATTCCCAGTAAGTGCAGGTCATAAGCTTGCTTTGATTAAGTCCCTGTCCCTTGTACACACAGCCCTTCGCTACTGCCGATTGGATGGTTTAGTGAGGCCTCATCAGCCCATGGCCCTGTGGGAGGGCTGAGAAGATGGTGGAACTTGATTATCTAGAGGAAGTAAAAGTCTTAACAAGGTTTCTGTAGGTGAACCGGTGGAAGGATCATTAATGGAGAAGGCCGAGGGGGTGTCTGGTCCTTTCTTGGGCCTGTGTGAGTCCCTCCTCTCACCGGGAGGGGCGTCCCTGTGTCCTGGTCGCCATCGTGGCCCGTGCCACAGCCTGCAAGCCAAGTGAGCATTTCGGGAAAAGCAGGGATTGTTATGGAGCGGTTCGGGGAGGGTGTCAGGTCTGGTCCATTGAGGGATCTCCTCCATTCTCTCTCTCTCCCTCCCTCCTCTGCCTCCATCCACACCTCCGGGCGCCAGCCTCCGCCTCCGCCGCCGCCTCCAGCACCTCCCTTGCCCAATGCCGCTGGGTGCTGGGTTAGCGGCGTCCCATGTCCCTTGTTTCCCGCATTTCCGATCCCGACCCTGTCTTTTTTTTTCTTTTCACATGTATCCTTTAGTTTCCCGCTGGCCGGCCTGAGGTGGAACCGCCTCGCCATTGGCCCCTCTCTTCCGGTGCAGCAGGGGCGGGCGGGGGAGCTTGTGCCAGTGTTAGCACCCATACAAGTCCGCTCACACCCCACATAGCCATACAACTCTTAGCGGTGGATCACTTGGCTCGTGCATCGATGAAGAATGTAGCTAGCTGCGAGAATTAATGTGAATTGCAGGACACATTGATCATGGACACTTCGAATGCAGTTGCGGCCCCGGGTTCCTCCCTGGACTACACCTGTCTGAGAATCACTTGAGGATCAATTGCCGCCCTCTTGCGGTTTCGCTGCCGCTGCGGGGGGGGGGGGGGGGTTGGGGGATGGGCGCATCGCGCGGCTTGGACTCTGCTCGCAGGGCCTCTCCTCTTGGCCGTCCGTCTCCCCAAGGACAGACGTGGGCATTGTCCAGCGTTCGTCCACGCCTGGTTGGGCTGAGCGGGCCTCATTCTCCCCATCCACTGGCACCGAGCACCGGCCAACCTCCTTGTGGCTCCTTCCTGCTTGCCCCACCGCTCCCACTCCCGTCCTCGCCCGCTCTCCCCACCATGTGGATGCGTTGGCATGGGTTGGTTGGGTGCCTGGACGCCAGAGGGGCTGCATCTCCGGGGTCGGTCATCGTGCCTCCGATCTGGTGGAAGGCAGCCCCTTCCCATGGGGTCGGTGCATCCACCACCACTGTGCACCCGCCAGTGCATGCAGAAAGAGTGACCTGCAAGCGTCGGATGGGGTGGGGGCCATACCTCACCCGCGGGGGCCTGTCTCAGGTACCTCTCCTCCCCCCTCCCTCTGCCGGGGGCCGACCGCTCGGGCGCCAGCCAGAGGGACACCATGGTGTCCATGCGCTGACACGACTTGCCCCCGGGATGTGGGAGCTGGCCGGGGTAGAGAGGTCACAGGCCCCGGCCTGGGACCCTGGCACCCTCTCGCTCTCCTCTCCGTCCGTCAGACCGCGGCAGCACGCGCACCCTCCTTTCCTCCTTCCCCTCTCGACAGTGACCTCAGATCAGACGTGACGACCCGCTGAATTTAAGCATATTAGTCAGCGGAGGAAGAGAAAGTAACCAGGATTCCCTCAGTAATGGTGAATGAACAAGGAAGAGCCCATCGCTGAATCCCTGCCGCGTGCCGTGGCGCGGGAAATGTGGCGTATGGAAGACCCACTCCCCGGCGCCGCTGGTGGGGGCCCAAGTCCTTCGGATCGAGGCCCAGCCCGTGGATGGTGTGAGGCCGGTAGCGGACCCAGGAGTGCCGGGCGCGGGTCTTCCCAGAGTCCGGTTGCCTGGGAATGCAGCCCAATGAGGGTGGTAAACTCCATTTAAGGCTAAATACTGGCAGGAGACTGATAGCCAACAAGTACAGTAAGGAAAAGTTGAAAAGAACTTTGAAGAAAGAGTTCAAGAGGGCGTGAAATCATTAAGAGGTAAACTGGTGGGGTCAGCGCAGTCCACCAGAGGATTCAAACCGGCTGCACATGTTCGGCTGGGCCAGTGAACCCAGTGGATCTTTCCCGCTCCCCGTTCCTCCTGACCTCTCCACCTGCGCGATTTTCTTCCCCCTCCACGCGTCCCGCTGTCGCCGTCCCCGCTCCTCCCAATGCGGTGGGGGGGGGGGGTCAGCGGGCACTCCCGGGGCGGGCGCGGGGTGCAGTGTGGTCGCCCAGGTGGGACCTGGGGTAGGGTTGGTGGGTAATGCCTCCCCCCCTCCCCCCCGTCGGTGACTGGCCACGCTGGGCGTCCTTCCACTGTGGTGGTGCGCCAAAACGGGCTAAGGGACCTCTGGGAAGGCCAGGCTGGGAAGGCACTGCGGGGAAGGTGACTTGGGAGGCGGTGTGTCAACACCCGTGGGCCCTGGACCACCCCGCCCCGAGTATTACAGCACATCCTCTCCATACAGAAGGCACAGACAGACAGACACACACACACACAGGCACTCACACACACAGAGACACACACACACACAAATACATATTTAAATATTTAAAATGATGTTTAAAAAAAACAGTCTTCCTGTTTAACAGAGGTTTAAAGGGAAGTTGGCTAACAGAATGTTTTTGTGGGTTTTTATTCTCTTTTTTACCAAACAGGAGGTAGATCTGTTGGCCCTTTTATTAAGAGCCAAAGTATTAAGTGGCGAGCCGATGTTTCAACTTTTACCATTTTGTTCTTTTCACGAAAACCAGGTAGTGTTGTTTCTTTGACTTTTCCTTTTTGAAACAAAATGGAAGGAGCTCTACCAGTTGGCCTAGTTTCCCTGTTCCTTTTAACTCTTCCACTGTATGCTCAATGAAATAAAGGAAATAAATGAAGTTTCTAGTCATTTATTTGTTTGGGAGACCCGAACTCTCTCTCAAGAGATATTTCCATCTCCACCCCCACCACCACACACACACACAGGAGGCATACTCCCTGTATGTGAGGGAAGGGGGAGGGGTGGACAGGAGGTAGCTAAGAGGGGGTGGGGTGGGGCTGGAGATATGCATGTCCCTGAAGGTCTGTCAGGGTAATACTGCTGCTACCCTAGCATGCTTTGCTTCAGTGCTGAGCCAGGCTGTGCCTCTTTGGGGGGGGAGGGGCAAGTTTTCTGCCTGAAATCAGTGAGTGATGATTTCAGTGTGAATGTCTGATCCCTCGCTGTCCTTTCAGTGCTCTGGCTCATGGCAAATGACTGAAGAAAACCTTAGTTAGACTCACACCCAGCTGTTTGGAAATGGTAATGGAATTGATAGCACACCCTCAGGGAAAGAGGAAGACTCCCTTTGCTCACTCTCAAATCCTAGCCTCGCCCTGCCAGCTCTGGATTTCTAAGTAAGGCTGAATCTGGACCATATTTGCAAGATTTGGCATTTCTGATTCATGTTTAATGTTTAGTTAAATAAAGCTTGTGAAGGGCTGGAGAGATGGCTCTGAGGTTAAGAGCACTCACTGCTCTGCTCTTCCAGAGGTCCTGAGTTTCATTCCACAGAAACCATATAGTGGCTCACAACCCTCTGCAAAGGGATATCCCGTGTACTATACTGCCATGTGTATTTGAAAAGTGCTTTAGTGTACTCATATAAATGAAAATAAATAAATAAACCTTTAAAAGAATGAAACAAAATTAAGCTTGCAAAGAAACTGAGCATCTTAAAATGCCAGGCACGTCTATCCACTCCTTTTATTTTATTTCGTGTGTGTAAAACATAACCACAGAGGTAGTTCCCCTTTTATTGACCTCGATAGCACAACTGGGACAGAAGTGCAAACTATCATCTACCTATCGTGGAGTGGAGTGTTTGGATACAAGGAGATGGAACATTTGCAGTTAGTAAAGTTGTGCTGTCGGTTTTTTTTTCCTTTCACTTTTGGATAGATATCGGGTGCTTTTTTTTTTTTAAAGAACAAATTTTGTTTTCTATGCAACATTCTGATCATAGTTTCACATCGCAAAGCTCTTTCCAGATCCTTCCTCCCCATCCTCCACCCCGTTGTACCCCAGGCCTGTTCTTATATGTAGTTGATGCATTCCCAGGTGAATCTACATTAGAGAAAGCACGATATTCCCATCTCCTATGACTTTCAATGGCAGATGACTTAAATGCCAGTGACTTTGGACTTAACTCCATTTTTCCCTTGGAGAACTGGGTTTGGATCTGTTGAACGAAGGCAGGCCCTGGGTTTTGAAACAAACAAACAAACAAACACACACACCAAAAAATATTTTAAGCAGGCAACAACTGCCTGCACGCCAAGAGACTGTTGACTCCTCTTTGGAGCTAGTATGATGTGAAACTTGTTTAATAAAGTAGAATCCACACAGCACAAAGGGAACACTTTAAAAAATTATGAGGAAGAGAGAGAAAGAGAGAGAGAGAGAGAGAGAGAGAGAGAGAGAGAGAGAGAGAGAGAGAGAGATCTGTTCATCTTCCTCCTCTAGTTTTTCAGACTAGAGATTTCATCTTCCTCTGTCTCTGGTGCTGGTGGCTTTACTGATGGTTGGGGGGATTGGGATAGAGATAGGAAGAAAAAAGTCTTAAGTGCTGATTTTAAAGCTCCCCCCCTCTCTCTCTAGAACGCTCTCTCTCTCTCTCCCTCTGCTCCTCTCCCTCTCCCTCTCTCTCTCGCTCTCTCTACACACACACACACACACACACACACACACACACACTTCCTAGGATGAAAGAAAAAAATGAAAAGGAAGGCACGCATAGTGATGCATGACTTTGATCTCACTTTGGTCTCAGTACTGGAGAGGAAGGTAGGAAGGCCTATCTAGATGCAATGTGAAGAAGGCCTATGTCAGATTAGTTAATGGCTAGGTAACTGTTACCTAGCTAGTCTGCCATTTTGTTGCAGTTACTAATATTATAAGGACACTTTCTCATTGGTTGTTTCTGCTGTTACTGCCGGAATTCATGACATATTCTGGTAGGTTCTTCTGTGTGATAACACACTCAGAAACCAAACACTGTAGAAGTTAGTCTACTGCTTTCTTTGTTGTCTAGTTACCTGCAATTATCTTGGACCTGAACCGAACACCCAGCAGCATTTCCCAAAACCATCCATGTATAAGCTTTTATAAGCTGGACCACCAACACTAGAGCTACAGTGCAGACAGAGACTATTTGGCACCAGACTTCCATTTTGAGTTTTTGTTTGTGTTCTTGTTTTCTTCTATTGTCCTGTCCTGTTCTGTCCCGTCCTATTCTGTCTTGTCTGTCCTGTCTGTCTGTCTGTCAGTCTCTCTGTCTTTCTGTCTGTAAATCCACACGTGTAGTTCTTTCCATGTCTTATATTTCAAAACAAATAATGCTTGTTGTGCTTCTCATTTCATTCAAGGGTACTACTCTCTAGATCAGAGGAGCCTCCTTACAATTCTCTACAGGTAGTGATGACTGGGGTGTTCAGTGCGACTAAGCAGGAATTATATGGTTGTTACCATTATGCTTGATCTTACCCAAGGTAGGGTTTCAGGGCATGGTTGCCAAGATGGCAAACAACAGACAGTGATTGAAGAGAAGGAACAATAACCTAAAATTTTCCCTCTCTGTCACTGTTTCTCTGTCACTCTCTGTCTCTCTTCCCTCCTTCCCTCCCTCCTCTCTCAGACCTGAATGAACCTTGCAACTAAAGTAAATGTGCAGTGAAAAGAAGCCAGGTGCGGTGCTGCATGTCTTTAATTGCATCACTTGAGTGGTGGAGGTGGTTAGAACCCTGTGAGCAGGCTGCAGACCTGATCCAGGTACTGATTTCCAGGGCTTATGTGCAAAGACCCCTGACTCAACTAAAGAAATGAAGAGGAAATTAAAGAAACAGATACAATTAAGTTGGAATAAACCAAACAAACTAAGGAAAGGGGAAGGCAGTATTGGGGTGGACTGGCTTACAGAGGAGGGGCAAACATTTATTTGCCAGTGCCTCCTCAGTTGAACACACACACACACACACACACACACACACACACAGAGAGAGAGAGAGAGAGAGAGAGAGAGAGCAATCAATCTGTTAATCTGTTTGTCTCCCTCCCCTAGTTTTTCAGACAGGGTTTCTCTATGAATTCCTCTGTAGACTGATGGCTCAGAGGGCAAAGCTGCTGGCTGTTAAAGGTCTAGGGAAAACATGAAGGCCTAGATGCAATGTGTAGGCCTGAGGGAACTGTTAAGGCCTAGATGCCCTGTGAAGGAGGCCTACATCATGTATACATATATACACACATATTCATATATATGAATATGTATGTGAATGTGTATACACTCATTTATCCTTTATTTTATTAGCTTATTTTGAATATAATTTCCATGCTAATCAAAAAGAGGAAATTTTCTTTGGCATCGGATTCTTCTTGAACAAAAAATGGATATAAATAATCACATATTCAGATGTTATATCTAATATTGAGGAGATATTCCCAGATATGGTGTTAATCCATCATAGTCCATATGTAAACACAAAACAGACGTAGTAAGAATTTTGTCAAGTGGATTTTAACAACTTATATAGGGTTATTAAGAGCAGTGGTAACATTTTTTAACTTGATATTTTATATATTTACATTGCAAATGTTATTCCCTTGCCGAGTTACCCACTCTCCCACAACCCACCCCCTGCTTCCATGAGGATGCTTTTCCTCCCATCCACTCACTTGCACCTCAATAGCATACCATTCCCCTGCACTGGAGAAAGGAACATTCACAGGACCAAGGGCTTCCCCTCCTATTGATGCCAGACAATGCCATCCTCTGCTCCATATGCAACTGAAGCAATAGGCTTTTACATGAGTACTATTTGGTTAGTAGTTTAATCCCTGGGAGCACTGGTAAGTCTAGTTGGTTGATATTGTTGTTCTTCCTATGGGTTTGCAAACCATTTCAGCTCTTCCTTCACTCCTTCATTGGAGTACCCATGGAGTCCGATGGTTGGCTTAAAGCATGCTTGTCTATATCAGTGAGGTTCTGGCAGAGTCTCTCAGGAGACATCCACATCAAGCTTCCATCAATAAGGACTTCTTGGCATCAGCAATACTGACTAGGTTTGGTGGCTGCAGATGTGATAGATCCCCAGATGGGGCAGCATCTAGATGGCCTTTCCTTAAGTCTCTGCTCCACTGTGTCCCTATATTCCCCTCCCTCTTGAGTGTTTTTTCCCCCTTCTAGAAAGGACTGAAGTGTACACATTTTGTTCTTCCTACTTCTTGAGCATCATATGGTCTATAAATTGTATCTTGGGTATTCCAAGCTTTGGACTAGTATATACTAACTGTGTTAATTCACTCAGGATGATAATTCCTAGTTCTATCCATTTGCCTAGGAATTTCATGAAGTCATTGTTTTTAATAGCTGAGTAGTACTTCATTGTGTAAATATGCCACATTTTCTGTATCCATTCCTCTGTTGAAGGGCATCTGGATTCCAGCTTCTGGCTGGAGGGCATTTGCACTATAACTCTTCCAGTCTGATGTCTCTCTCTCTCAGTCATGCTCAAAAGTTTTTGTCCTGGGTGATTCTAGAATCCCATAAAATTACAAAAGCATTTTAATTAAATTAAAATATAGCAAAAGGTAAAACGATGAATAAACTCTGTTCAGCTTAATTTTTTCTTGATTATTATCAGTATATAAGATACATACTGGGTGACAACAGCAAATTAAGAATTACCCTGCAGTCCCTTAACCATTTTCTATGTATCTGTGGTGTTGTGTGTTGTAAGAATGTAGGTGGATGTGAGTGTGTGGTGCATGCCTGTAACTGTGTGGCTTTACCCATCTGTGCATGTGTTTTTGGAGATCTGAGAAGGATTTCAAGTGTATTCTTTAGTGCTGTTCACTGTTCTTGACATAAGTTCTCTTGTTGAACTAGAAATTCAGTGTGGAATTGGAGAACTACTCAGTGAGCCCTCAGGATTCAGAGGTAATAGTTATGTGTAGCTATCCCCTATGCCTGGCATTATGTATACATGCTGAATATTCACACCCAGGTCCATATGTTTCTACCCTCTGAGCAATTTCCCAGTCCTAGATTGATGAATGTTTGCTTAAGATTTGATAACAGACTTTAATTGTTTTTTGTTTTTGCTTTTGTTTGTAATTTTCCATAGGCAACAAGCAGGTGGATATTATAAAAGACACCTGAATAGACCAGAAAATAAAAATAGGAGTAGATGCATTACAAGCAATTCTAAAACACTGCATTTTGCATACTTACCTTGTGAAGCATACTTGATATTTCTGGGTTTGCCTGTTATATAAACAGCATAGTTTGATATAAGGACAGTTTAGACTCTTTAAAGAGAAAAGAGTAAGAGAGATACATCTCTTGAAATAGTATAGAGAATGTGATACTTTTCACATGAGAATTAAAACAGAGCCACATACCCTTCAGCAGAGGAAATGAGGGAGAAGTGTGTATATACCTTTAGCAGCACCGTCTCTGGAATAAAACAAACAGGGACATTTAAATAAATATATAGCAGTATATAAGGCTTCATTTGTCTTCCAATATTTGCAATTACATAGTCAAACATTATATGTTGGAGTCATAGATCACTGTGCTATCTAGGATTGCATGATGAGGATGGCATAGTGGCAGTATAGCAAAATAACTGATAGGAAAAGCAGAGCAGTCACCCCATTAGGATTCATATGAATTGCATTTCCTCCCTGCTGGGAACTAAGAAACAATGGGTGAAACAGTACAAGTACCTCTGTAGTAATTTGGTGTCTTGGGGTTATGTCCAGAGGATATACAGCTGGAGCACGTGGTGTTCAATTTATTTTTAGTTTGTCTGATTTAAAATGTGACTGCTGTTAGTAAACATTTTTGTTATGGTTGCTTGAAATTTATTTGCACTTTATTAGAAATTGTAGAATCATATTTATAATTTGCAGTCCTGGGGGTACTGGTGGTTGTACATGGGGAACAACTAAGTCAGCAAATGATTACGTCAGACAATGCTGACGAACAGAACATGGGATACCACAGTTACAGCTGCCTAAGAACTGATAACCACAACCTAAGGGAAGAGTCTCTTCCCTCAACCTTGACTCCTTTAAGACATTGGCTTCAGCATCAGACAGGCCTTGACAAGTTTGATCCTGGGTAAGGGCATAGAACAAGTGTTCCAGTTATTGTTTTGTCCAGGTCTTTCACACAGCCTAGGGCAGTCCTGCTTCCACATTAATAGGTACTTCATAGTATTCATAAGACTTTCCAGCTGGATGTGACTTTTGAATTTTCTTTCATAAGCAGGGAAGTGTTAGATCACAGTCCTGTCTAACTGGCTGCTTTCCTCAAACCTGCCATTCCCTTTGTAACCTCTCAATATAATTGATAAGCAACATATTCTGTGGCCTTGTATTCTCTCTGTCCCTTGCAATTATGTGACGGGAGGTGTTTCTTTTCTGTTCCAATCTATTTGGAGTTCTGTAGGCTTCTTGTATGCCTATGGGTATCTCTTTTTTTAGGTTAGGGAAGTTTTCTTCTATGATTTTGTTGAAGATATTTACTGGTCCTTTGAGCTGCGAGTCTTCACTCTCTTCTATACCTATTATCCTTAGGTTTGATCTTCTCATTGAGTCCTGGATTTCCTGTATGTTTTGTACCAGTAGCTTTTTCTGCTTTACATTATCTTTGACAGTTGAGTCAATGATTTCTATGGAATCTTCTGCTCCCGAGATTCTCTCTTCCATCTCTTGTATTCTGTTGGTGAAGCTTGTATCTACAGCTCCTTGTCTCTTCTTTAGGTTTTCTATATCCAGGGTTGTTTCCATGTGTTCTTTCTTGATTGCTTCTATTTCCATTTTTAATTCCTTCAACTGTTTGATTGTGTTTTCCTGGAATTCTTTCAGGGATTTTTGTGTCTCCTCTCTATGGGCTTCTACTTGTTTATTTATGTTTTCCTGGAATTCTTTCAGGGATTTTTGCGATTCTTTCAGGCATTTTTGCGATTCCTCTCTGTAGGCTTCTACTTGTTCTCTAAGGAAGTTCTTCATGTCTTTCTTGAAGTCCTCCAGCATCATGATCAAAAATGATTTTGAAACTAGATATTGCTTTTCTGGTGTGTTTGGATATTCCATGTTTGTTTTGATGGGAGAATTGGGCTCCAATGGTGCCATGTAGTCTTGGTTTCTGTTGCTTGGGTTCGTGTGCTTGCCTCTCACCATCAGATTATCTCTAGTTTTACTTTGTTCTGCTATTTCTGACAGTGGCTAGACTGTCCTATAAGCCTGTGTGTCAGGAGTGCTGTAGACCTGTTTTCCTCTCTTTCAGTCAGTTATGGGGACAGAGTGTTCTGCTTTCCGGCGTGTAGTTTTTCCTCTCTACAGGTCTTCAGCTGTTCCTGTGGGCCTGTGTCTTGAGTTCACCAGGCACCTTTCTTGCAGCAGAAAAGTTGGTCTTACCTGTGGTCCCGAGGCTCAAGTTCTCTCGTGGGGTGCTGCCCAGGGGCTCTCTGCAGCGGCAGCAACCAGGAAGACCTGTGCCGCCCCTTCCGGGAGCTTCAGTGCACCAGGGTTCCAGATGGTCTTTGGCTTTTTCCTCTGGCGTCCGAGATGTGTGTGCAGAGGGCAGTCTCTTCTGGTTTCCCAGGCTTGTCTGCCTCTCTGAAGGTTCAGCTCTCCCTCCCACGGGATTTGGGTGCAGAGAACTGTTTATCCAGTCTGTTTCTTTCAGGTTCAGGCGGTGTCTCAGGCAGGGGTCCTGCCGCTCCTGGGCCCTCCCCCACGGGAGCCCAGAGGCCTTATACAGTTTCCTCTTGGGCCAGGGATGTGGGCAGGGGTGAGCAGTGTTGGTGGTCTCTTCCGCTCTGCAGCCTCAGGAGTGCCCACCTGACCAGGCGGTTGGGTCTCTCTCTCACAGGGTCTGGGGGCAGAGAGCTGCTGCGGGCCAGGATCCGCGGGTCGGAATTTTTTTTTTTAATGTTGTGTTTTTGTGTGTACCGGTGAACTGTCTGTTACAGAAAAGAGGAAAATGGTTTGTCCAATGGGAACATTCCCTTGGCCTATAGGCCTTGGGGGATTCCACAGGAGTCCAAAAGGTTAAGCCTTCCTGCAGATTAAAGAACAAGCATGTGCCCTGTGGCTTTAAGTGTCTGCTGCTTTACCAGGTTAGATAGGGAGTCTGCCAAAACTGATTGCAGGCTGTTTTGCAGGCTGTCAGGATTTAGACAGGGGATAAAGGGACCTTCAGCCAATTCCAGAGAGTATCTCTGGCCAGGAGCCTTCAGTTCCCCCTACAGCTTGACCTAAGCTTGAGATGGTGCTGAATGAAAACTCAGCAGGAAAAGACAGGTTGCTAGTCTCCAGAGTTGGGGGAGATGACTCACCTTCCCACACTGCAGTTTTGTTGATCATTGTTTCGAGCACTACATTGTAGGACTCTGGTGCCAGAGTGCTCTCTGCTTTGATCTCTGACCAGGCTGGATAGTTGTGTGGGTACAGGTAAAGGGAGAAAGATCTCAGGCAGGGAGGGGGAACCTTTTCTTGCCACCCCATGTGCTGGTCCTTCTCCTTATCCCCACTGCCTGCCACTTTGGTTACCTGGGCTGGGCTGAACCAGCAGGGGACTGACTAGCCAGTGAGGAGTGCAAGGGAGATTCTGGCAGTGATGATTTCCAGAGAGCAGATCTCATCTCCAAGTGGCAGAGTAACAGCTCTTATAACAGAAGCTCATAGACAATGGAATAATTTCTGAACGCCTTCATTGTACTTAAATAGTTTTGTGAATGGGTCAGTGTCTGACAGAAGGTACTTCCTATTGGTTTGTCCTGAGAGCTTGGGAAGACCTCCTCATATACTTATTTGTAGGTGTGGTCCTGCTTCCACCTCTGATCTGTCTTGAGCCTACATGACCTGTGCTGAAGGGGCTTGCAGCATTGCCCTACATGACTAGTCTGTCTCAAACCTCTGAAAGGGGTCTTTGGGGGGACCTGTTATCCTGGGAAATTGGGAAGGCACCAGCAGTCCCCTTTAAGTGTCCTGGGGATTCAACCTATCTCCAGCAGGAATCAGGGTACCTTTCACTGCCTGCCCCTCTAGTGAATTACATTGATGGATTTCCATATATTGAACCATCTCTGCATCTTTGGGATGAAATCTACTTAACCATGATGGATTATCATTTTGATGGTTGCTTGGATTTGGTTTGTAAGAATTTTATTGAGTATTTTTGCTTTGATATTCATAAGGGAAATTGCTCTGAACTTCTCTTTCTTTCTTGTTTTTTTGTGTGGTTTAGGTATAAGCATTGTTGGTATCAAGTGTTGCCTTTAGCATTAACACCGTACAGTCCCACAAGTCGTTTTGGCTCAAGTCTCACCTCCACCTGGGCATCTTTACCTCACAGTACAAATAAAAGCAGACTCCCTCCACCCTCACTCTCTTTTCTGTTCTTTCTCTGGCACCTTCCCCTTGTATTCAATAAGGGAATTATTAAATCTCACCACAAGAAACCGTGTTGGTATTGGTTTCGTGTGCTCTTTCTGGACGGGCGCAGCCAATATTTAACAGCAACAAGCATAATTATGGTTTCATAGAAGGAAATGGGTAGTGTTCCTTCTTTTTCTATTTTGTGGAATAGTTTGCACCATATTGGTATGATATCTTCTATGAAGGTCTGATAGAATTCTGCACTAAACAGACCTGGTCCTGGGCTTTATTTGATGGGGAGACTTTTAATAACCGCTTCTATTTCCTTAGTAGTTATGGGACTGTTTAGATGCTTTGTGTGATCCTGACTTAACTTTTGTACCTGGTATCTGTCTAGAAAATTATCCATTCAATACAGATTTTCCAGTATTGTTGAATATAAGCTTTTGTAGTAGGATCTTATCATTTTCTGAATTTCCTCAGATTCTCTGGTTATGTCTTACTTTTCATTTCTGATTTGTTAATTTGGATACTCTGTGCCCTCTGGTTAGCCAGGCTAAGGGTTTATTATCTATCTTGTTGATTTTCTCAAAAAACCAGATCCCACTTTTGTTGATTCTTTGTATATTCCTTTTTTTTGTTTCTACTTGGTTGATTTCAGCCCTGAGTTTAATACAATTTCCTGCCTTCTGCTCTTCTTGGGTGCATTTGCTTCTTTTAGTTCTAGAGGTTTTAGGTGTTCTGTCAAGGTGCTAATGTATGCTCTCTCCAATTTCTTTTTGAGCTGTGAGTTTTCCTCTTAGCACTGTTTTCATTCTGTTCCATAAGTTTGGGTACGTTGTACCTTTATTTTCATTAAATCCTAAAAAGTCTTTAATTTATTTCTTTATTTCTTCCATGACCAATTATCATTGAGTAGAGTGTTATTCAGCTTCCATGTATATGTAAGCTTTCTGTCACTATTGTTGTTCTTGAAAACAAGCCTTAGTCCATGGTAATCTGATAGGATGCATGCAATTATTTCAATCTTATATTTGTTGAGGTCTGTCAGTCCTGGAGAAGGTACCATGAGGTTGTAAGAAGAAGGTATATTCTTTTGTTTTAGGATGAAATGTTCTATTAATATCTGTTAAGTCTGTTTGGCTCATAACTTACGTTAGTTTCTCTATGTCTCTGTTTAATTTCTGTTTCTATGAGCTGTCCATTGATGAAAGTGGGGTGTTGAAATCTCCCACTGCTATTGTTTGACATGCAATATGTGCTTTGAGCTTTAGTAAGGTTTCTTTTATGAATGCAAGTGCCCTGGCATTTGGAGCATAGATATTCAGGACTGAGAGTTCATCTTGTTGGACTTTTCCTTCGATGAATATGAAGTGTCCTTCCTTATCTTTTCTAAAAACTTTTAGTTGAAAGTTGATTTTATTAGATATGAGAATGGCTACTCCAGCTTTTTTGTTTGGACCATTTGCTTGGGAAATTATTTTCCAGCAATTTACTCTGAGGTAATGTCTGTCATTGTCACTTATGCAGGTTTCCTGTTTGCAGCAAATACTTAGTCCTCTTTAAGTATCCACTCTGTTTGTCTATGTGTTTTTATTAGAGAAGTGAGTCCATTGATATTAAGAGATATTAAAGATTAGGATTGTTGTTTCCTGTTATTTTTTGTTGTTAGAGGTGGAATTATATTTGTGTATTTCTCTTCCTTTGGTTTTGTTGCAAGAAGATTACTTTTGTGCTTTTTCTAGGGTTAGTTTTTCTCCTTGTGTTTGAGTTTTCGGTCTATTATTCTTTGTAGGACATAAACACCTATCTTAAAGAAATACAGCACAGCACAGGTAAGGAATAGAAGCCCTTAAAAAGGAAACACAGAAATCTCCTGAAGAACTACAGGAAAGCACAAACTAACAGGTAAAGGAATTGAACAAAGTCATCCAGTAATTAAAAATGGAAATAGAGACAATAAAGAAAGCACAAAGGGTGACAACCCTGGAGATGGAAAACGAAGGAAGAAGATCAGGTGTCAGAAACACAAGTATTTTCAATCAGAAATCAAGAGATAGAGGAGAGAATCTCATCGGCAGAAGATAACAGAAAACACTGACACAACCATCAAAGATAATGTAAAATGCAAAAAGCTCCTAACCCAAAATATTGAGGAAATCCAAGACACAATGGAAAGATCAACCCTAAGGATAGTAGGTATAGAAGAGAGCTAATATTTCCAACATAAATGTCCAGTAAATATCTTCAACAAAATTGTAGAAGGAAACTTCCCTAAAGAAAAGAAAGACATGCCCATAAACATACAAGAAGTTTACAGAACTCCAAATAAGATTGACCAGAAAGGAAATCTGTCCCATCACATAATAGTCAAAACACCAAATGCACAAAACAAAGAAAGAATATTAAAAGCAGTAAGGGAAAATATCAAGTAACATACAAAGGCAGACCTATCAGAATTACACCAGACTTCTCACCAGAGACTATTAAAGCCAGAAGATCCTTGGCAGATGTCATACAGACCCTAAGAGAACACAAATCCAGGCTACTCTATCCAGCAAAACTGTCAATTAACAAAGATGGAGAAACCAATATACTCCATGACAAAACTAAATATACAAAGAACCTATGCATTTATTATGTGTATCTAACTGTGTGTCAGACAGACATCTCTATACACATGTAAATAAGTTACATATTTACTAAATTACTCAAAAACATTTTACAATATTCAAGTATTCATATGTACACACATGCCTACATATATACACATATACAATTGTGGCTGGTATATACCCACGGTATAGGTGTCTCTTTTGCACATGTGTCTTCATAACTGTGTGTGGGCTGGGTATGTGTATGTGTGTGTGTGTGTGTGTGTGTGTGTGTGTGTGTGTGTGTCTGTGTGATGTGTATATATTTATGTGTGAATGCACACCCTTTTGTATGGAAACACATGTGAAAGTCAGAGAAAAAGGTCATGTGTAGGTTCTCACCCCTTGTCCTATGCAGGCTCTATTGCTACTACCACTGAGTAGTCAAGGCTATCTTGATCAGAAGCATCCAAGACTTATCTTCTTTTCTCTTTCCACCTTACCATGTGACCTGTTGTATCTACATCAACCATGACCATACTTATTTCATAAGGATTAATTTTTGATATGCTGGCTGTTTGTGGCAAGGTCTTTTCCTTAATGAATAAAGGTTTCAGGGCACCAATCACTGGACATATACTTCCAGGTTAGACTTCCAGGTTGGAGGGAGAAAGAGAGGATGAGAAAAGGGACTTGGGATTGTTAGATTGTGGGAGAACTTGGGGTAGGTGATATAATGAACTGGAGCCTCCCACTTAGATTTCTGATCACTCAGGATCAGCCACTGAAGGATTTCATTTACTATGGCTTACTAATAAGGATGTTAGTAGTTGTACCCAGTGATTGAATTACCTGTTGATTCTAAACTAAGTTTGTGTGGTGTTTGCCATTACACAGCTTCTCAACTGATTTCCAGAGATAGGTACAGCCCCACTCCCACCCACCCCACCCCCCAGCCAGCCGATAAATTTGGATGCTCAAGTCTGAGGATTGTCATGGTAGTGACTTTCTAAGGTAACTTAGCAAATTGGGTGAAGAGATTTCAGGAGCTACAGACCAGAAAGTCTCTCAAGATGAGAACAGCCCACCAGGGCCAAATGACCCATTGGTGCCATGTGACCTGCTGGTATATGGGGTAATATGGGATGGTGCCCTCTTTGGTATTTCACGCTGCAGGTGTTCAAATTCAGTTTGAACCAAAATGCGTACTTTGGTATTAAAGCCTAAGTTTAACCAATAACAATATTCCAGCACTGACATTATATTTCTTAGCATAAAGCATCCTATGGGATCTGTACGGTTCAGAATGAGTTCTCTGTATTTGATCTTTTCACAAGATTCAACCCAACTCCCAGCTCCTTTGGAGGTCACCAACTATACTATAGGCTGTTCTCCTATGGCACCAAACCTGGGCATAAAATGTAAAATGTTATCAGGTTGATTAAACTCCCATGAATCCATTTCCTTTCAATTTCCTCTTTGTTCAGCCACTGATGGCTTTTGGTTCTCTTTTTAAGTAGCCATACACATACCACCTTTTACATTGTCTTTTACAGCGAGGCTCTATGGCTCACGTCTGGACAAACCACACCAGGCCAACAGGCTCCACGTGGAGAGGTTTATTGGAATGGTAGAGACAAAGGCCAAGGGGTGAAGAGAGGTAGGAGAGAAAGAGAGGAAAAGAAGGGAAGAGAGGAGAGAGAAGTTGAAGAGGGCAGAAAGGATCTGCCTTTTATGTGAAATGTGGTGTAACTGTAACATGAAATGTGGTGTAACCGTAACATGAAATATATGCTGGAAATAGATGACAGTTGCCTTGACAACAGATGCTCAGGTGACCAGATGACATCATTGCTGGAGGTAAAAGCAGTTCCTGATACCAACATTTGGAAATGTAGGTCACCAACTGGGGCCCTCCTTTGTACCTGTAGCATACCTGTCAAAAAAACTAGATCTAACCATGCAGGGATGGCACCTTGTGTTTGTACCTTAGCAGCTGCTGAACCCCTTATTCAAGAATAAGAAAAACTAACATTTGGGTTGCCTATAATTGTCTTCTCCTTTTATAACATGTCACAGCTCCTACCTTTCAAAGGTTTACAGAATCTACCTCCCTCCAAGGTTCTTTCTCTTCAGGTAGCTCTAATAGAAGACTCCACACTACCCTTTCAATCACACCTGCCTTTCCAATCTTCTTTTTCCACCAAATACTAACCACTCCTTATCTCACCCCTGCACTAAAACCTTAGAGGAATTATTACCTCACCCTTCACACATACAGGAGGGCAATTTGCCTCAGACCATCTATACCTGGTATACAGATGGAAGCTCCTTTCTACATGAAGGAGCCATAAGAGCCAGCTGCCCCATAGTGTCAGACACTGAGGCACAGGCCCTTCCTGCTCATACCACCAATCAACAGGCTGAAGTAGTAGTCCTTATCCATGCCTTTCAACTGGCACAGGGACAATCCCTCAACATCTACACAGATTCTAAACATGCTTTCCATATCATCCTGACCCATGCCCCTAACTGGAAGGAGCATGGGGTACTTATGACTAAAGGAGGATCAGTAACTAATGCAAACAAAATTATGGCCATGCTAAAGGCCTCCCATCTCCACACAGCTATTGGTTTTGTCCACTGCAGATCCCACCTGACGAATGACTCTATTGTCTCCAAGGGAAACAACGGAGCTGAAGAGGCAGCCAGAGCTGCAGCTCTTAGGGGCCTACACAAGTTTTACCCTCCCCAGGACATTCTTACACTGCAACCCACATTCCCACTCTCACTTCCTAACACTCATGAAATTCTGTCCCATCTTGGCCACAACTTTCATCCTAACAGCAAGGCATTGTCTTATTTTGTTAAAACCCACCAGAAGCCTACTCCTAAGGACTTAAGTTTCTTAAATCCATCACTGCCTCTTCCAAAGTCTGTCAAGTGTCAGACTTCAACCTCTGGTATTGTAGCACCCCTTTTTCTACCCATCAGGCCAGAGGTTCCCTTCCTGGAACTGACTGGCAACTTGTCTTTACCCACATGCCAAATGAGCCAGTTACCTCCTAGTTTTGATTGACACATTCTCAGGGTGGGTGGAGGCTTATCCCACAACTAACAAAAGGGTTCAGACAGTTTCTGAGCTCCTCTTCCAAGAGATCATCCCAATTTGGTGTCTCAGTCTCACTTCAGTGAGACAATGGTCCCTAATTTACTTCCCAAATTTCTAAAATTCTGTCTAAGGCCCTAGACATCACCTGGCATTTTCATATTCTATACCACCCTCAATCTTCAGGTGAGGTAGAAAGAAATAACTGCTCCCTACAAGCCACTCTTGTCAAACTGTCACAGGAACTTTGATTGGGCAAAACTCCTACCTCTGGCTCATTTTATGTACAAGCTCTCCCCAAGTGACTTCTCTTTGTCTCACCTTTCAAACTCATGTATGGATGTCAGTAATAACTCCTGGTCTTTCAACTAAATGCACTCCCCTCCTAGACCACTTTCTTGCCCCATTACTTTGTCTCTCCCTTTCTCTCCTATGGAACTTTACTGACCACCACTGACTAAGGCCACACGCTGTCTACTGTCCACTACCTATCAACATTTGAGACCAAGTTCTTCTGTCCCCTTCAGATCAGCAGCTCTTAGCTGTCTCTCCTAAATGGTAGGGCCCTTCATGGACCCTGCTCTCTTAAGCTCCACAAGATGTTGAGACCACCCACCTTGTGCCCAATCCCAGAAGAATTAGACACCACTCTAGCATCTGTGCTCCACTCCACTGGTTTAGACCTGGGCTTCTCATCTGATTGTTTCCATCCATGCTATCACTTACATTTAGAGATTTGAGGTTCAAGGAATCACCACTGATAACAAACAGACTTTCCCAATAGGATCAGAAAACCACTCTATGCTGGGAGCAAATCCAAATTGCTGTCATCCCTATATCTGTCATTCCTTCTACATATTATGTTCTCTTTGTCTGTTTTCTCTTTGACCAGATGATTGCAAAAAATGGCCAGACAAATATGGGGGCTGCCCATATTGGTCGTTCCAGATACATATGTTAGGATCAAGGACCAATCACTTCTGTCAGCAATGCAAGACCCTGTTCTTCTATATACAAGACCCATGGAATCCCAGGTAGAAAACAGGAGTTGTTGGTAAGCTCTAATTTAAAAACCAAGCAGGGCCTCCACATCCAGAGTACTATCCACATCCAGAGAAATTTTGTCCAATTTCCCAAATTCTAGGTATCGGAAAAATAGGAGAAATAATCAAACAGTCCTCCAAAGTCCTTACGTCCTTGACATCCCCCCCCCACAAATGGTACTAACTTGTCATTTAGCCTTTTGATTCAGACCCTGACCTTGGTGTACGAACTCCTTATGGCACCCAACCTGGTCACTTTAAAGACTGCTAGCTACGCAGTACCCCCCATGAAACTAATTCACAATTGCCAATTACAGCCTCTCTAGTGATACTGCCCAATAACCTTACCTCAGCTTTTATCAACTGCCCTGACTCCGATGCTGCCATCGCCCCATACTTTTTTATATACCTCTTATTGGTGTGACAGTTTTAGGACATCCAGGACATGTTCTGTAGGAAAACTCAGTTCCCTAGACTGCAATAGCACCACAATCCTTGATACCCTATCTCTGCCGCAGGGCCCTGCAGCTCAAAACACGTCAATTCTGTGTGGCACTGGTATATATCATCACCTACCTGCCAGCTGGTCAGGAAGAGTTTACACACTGGTGTTCCTTCCCTGAACTAGGAGTAATACATGGCAAAGAATCTCTACCAATTCCAGTTTTTGACATATACCTGTCCAGCATAAGAGGGCACTGCAGGTTGTGCCATTCCTGGTTGCTGCAGGAGTAGCTACAGGTGCTGGCACTGGAACTGCAGGGCCGACGACTTCCCTAACCCTATACAAGAAGTTCTTATCCGAGCTTGACAACGGTTTCCAAGGAATGTATGAAACCATGCTCATCATCCAGAAAAAGATCGATTCTTTGGCAGCAGTTGTGCTTCAGAATAGACAGGGACTAGATGTCCTGACAGCTAAAGAAGGTGATCCTTGTCTGTTTCTCCAGGAAGAATGCTGTTTCTATGTCAACATATCTGGGGCAGTAAGAAATACATTCCATCAGCTGCAATCAGACATCCAGAAATGCAGGGAACAGCATGAGGCCTCCAATTCCTGGGTTTTTCAAAACCCTACATAGAAATAGGATACTGCCCTTCTTAATGCCTCTTCTTCCCATTTTCCTGGAGATACTATTTCCTCCCTGCCTCATTAATCTTGTTTCCATATTCCTTCAAAGACAAATTCAAAATTTTCTAACCAAAAAGTCAAACAGTTCCTTTTACACAACTATCAAGTGGGCCCGGATGTTGAAAGTCAGCTACATCCCAAAACTGATAATGCAGGAAGCAGTTTAAGAGGTCTAAAGCCCCTATTTCCCTTTTAGCATCGGCTTCCCCTTTTTCCCTTTTTTCTTCTCTCTATGATAAGAAAAGAGGAGGTATGTTATCATCAGAAGTGGTTTACAGCTAGCCTCTGAATCCAACAATGACATCATCCTTAGGTAACAAAGACCTGCTTGCTTCTGTTGCCACGGCAACCACCACACTCTCAAGGCACATGCCTCACTCACATTAAAAGTACAAACACACACACACACACATTCACACACACACACAAATGAGTATTTACAAACAGATAAGTAAGATAGAGTACACTATTCTTTGTATTATTTTATAGTATCATGTGTGTTTATAACTATGCTCACATAAAGAAAAACTATTATAAGTAACTAAACATCATTTACAAGGTGGTAAGAAGTAATAAGTATTTATATAAACAATGGAAATGGAGAAAAGTACACACAGTGAGAAATTATCTCTTTTTAAATAGTTTTTAATGAGTTTTTAAATAACCATACCACTAACTTTCAATTTAAGTCCCCAGGAATTAAATTCCTAAAGCATATTGTACCATAACTGACATGGATAAATCCTACCTCATATTAACTAGTACTTTTTTAAATAGGCAAAGACATATTTGTATCCATGAAAACGCATTGTTTCAGGTAGCACAATTTAAATTTTCAATCTCCTCCTTCCCCTCCAGCCTGTCAACAGCCTTATTTTCAAATGTTTTCCTATTTCCCATCCTTTCCTTTTCACTTCCTCAGTCAGGTTCTTCCAATGAAATTTAGGTCTTATACGCAGTATTCCTGCTTAGCATAATCTTCTGTGAATATGTAAGAGATAAACTCCTTTCCATGGTCCTTCCTCTTATGTTCATTAATATACCTGGTGAAATTCAATAAAAACACACTAAGAAGTGAAATAAATGGTATAGTGACTTGTTTTCATATAAATCAAGGATGTAATTACAAATTATTAATTTTAAATTAAAAGGCTAAATAACAGTTTTGTGCTACAACAAATAAAAGCACTTTTTCAAAAAACAAAACAAAACAAACAAACAAAAACAAAAACAGGGTTATGTTGCAAAACAAAGCAGGTGAGCCCTAAACTATGATTTTAGGAAGCAGATTTCGTTCTGAAAATATTTCCGCCTATAGTAATGGAACCAAGATCGTACATGGTTTAGAACCAAGAAGTATATCTTCTGAGTGTGCACAGTATTGTAATCTGTATTGACAATAGGTCAATATTACTTCCTGAATCCTATTTGAGTCAACATAAAGGTAGGGGAAGAAAAGTATGAAAATGGCGGCCACCACATTCTCAAAGTTGAAAAGGTAAGATATTCCCAAAACAGTTAGAAAACATTTACTAGGAGTCTAAACTTGATGCTGAAACCAAACAACTGGAAAGGAAAGTCATACACCAACATCTCTGATGACCATAGGTGCACAAGGCATTAATAAAATACGTGTAAACCAAATGCAGTAACACAAACAGATTTCCCATTAGGCTTAAGGCCACTTCATCCCAGAGATGGAGGAAAGCGTCAATACATGAGAATTAACATAATCTACCACATAAGTACAAGTACCACCCTATTGCATACATAAAAGACCTTTGATAAAATACAGCCTCCATTTCTGAGGAAAGTCTTGCAGAGAATAGGGATACAAGGGATTTATCTCAACTTGATAAAGGCAATATACAGCAAAAGTCATCCAAAAGAGAGAGAGAATAATTCAAAGTACTTGTGTTGGAATCAAGACCAAGACAAGGATGTTCTCTCTTCTCACTTCTCAATATACTTCTTACAGTGTTAGGTCAAGCAATTAAACAAGTCAAGGTAATGAAGCAAATACAAATGAGAAGGGAAGAAATCAATATATGTTTATTTTCAGGTTTTAAGATTCTATACATTAAAAACTAAATCTTAAAAAAACTCCTAGAGCTGATAAATATTAATAAAAGTTGAAAAACACAAAGTTAAAGCACAGGAATCAGTATCCTTTTTATATACAAAAGACAAACACAGAAAGCAAGTGGACAATACTACTCTCAATAAACTAAATCAAAACTAAACAACAAGAAAATACTTGAAATTAATATGACAAAGGAATGTGTGCCATGAAAACTGTAGAACAATAGAGAAATTCACTGAACATATTCCTTTCTTGCCCTCTTGCTAAGAGCAGAAGAATAATTAATATTCTGTTAGTACTCAGTGGCTTCTGGGATTTTCCTAACATTCACATCACCACAGAGAACTACAAACAACTAAGAAACCTCTTAAGTTATTGAGAAGCAAATCCCAAGCTTCATGCATTTTTGATGTAAATAAAATAAACCATTTAAGTATCAAGTTTAAAATGGAGATAGGATCTAGTATGAACCCCCCCCCGATTACCACAGTCCCGTGGGTGCGACCTCAGTGTGACAGCTCCAAGGACTATGTGTCCTGAGAGCTGTGTGTCCTGAGGACTTGATGCTGTTATGCTGTTATGGAGTTCTGCTCTGTTCACTTCCAGCATATTCCTCATAATCTAAGAATTATGGGAAAATTCTAAGGGGCCTCAAATCACTCACTGGCCAACATCTCTGGCACTAACAATTGATTTCTTATACACATTTTGGCCCTCAGCTTCCTGATGAGATTTATTAAGAATTGCTCTTGAGTAGATACTCATTCTGAGGATTTAAAGTAGATATGACTGATTTTTAGATAAGTGGTTAGATCTGTGAGTCTTTTAAGAATACTTTTTAAGCAGCAGCTCTCTGCTCCCAGACCCGGTGAGAGAGAGACCCAACCGCCTGGTCAGGTGGGCACTCCTGAGGCTGCAGAGCGGAAGAGACCACCAAAACTGCTCACCCCTGCCCACATCCCTGGCCCAAGAGGAAACTGTATAAGGCCTCTGGGCTCCCGTGGGGGAGGGCCCAGGAGCGGCAGGACACCAGCCTGAGACACAGCCGGAACCTGAAAGAAACAGACCTGATAAACAGTTCTCTGCACCCAAATCCCGTGGGAGGGAGAGCTAAACCTTCAGAGAGGCAGACAAGCCTGGGAAACCAGAAGAGACTGCTCTCTGCACACACATCTCGGACACCAGAGGAAAACACCAAAGGCCATCTGGAACACTGGTGCACTGAAGCTCCCGGAAGGGGCGGCACAGGTCTTCCTGGTTGCTGCCGCTGCAGAGAGCCCCTGGGCAGCACCCCACGAGCGAACCTGAGCCTCGGGACCACAGGTAAGACCAAATTTTCTGCTGCAAGAAAGGTGCCTGGTGAACTCAAGACACAGGCCCACAGGAACAGCTGAAGACCTGTAGAGAGGAAAAACTACACGCCTGAAAGCGGAACACACTGTCCCCATAACTGACTGAGAGAGAGGAGAACAGGTCTACAGCACTCCTGACACACAGGCTTATAGGACAGTCTAGCCACTGTCAGAAATAGCAGAAAAAAGTAACACTAGAGATAATCTGATGGCGAGAGGCAAGCGCAGGAACCCAAGCAACAGAAACCAAGACTACATGGCACCATCGGAGCCCAATTCTCCCACCAAAACAAACATGGAATATCCAAACACACCAGAAAAGCAAGATCTAGTTTTAAAATCATATTTGATCATGATGCTGGAGGACTTCAAGAAAGACTTGAACACACTTAGGGAAACACAGGAAAACATTAATAAACAAGTAGAAGCCTACAGAGAGGAATCGCGAAAATCCCTGAGAGAATTCCAGGAAAACACAATCAAACAGTTGAAGGAATTAAAAATGGAAATAGAAGCAATCAAGAAAGAACACATGGAAACAACCCTGGATATAGAAAACCAAAAGAAGAGACAAGGAGCTGTAGATACAAGCTTCACCAACAGAATACAAGAGATGGAAGAGAGAATCTCAGGAGCAGAAGATTCCATAGAAATCATTGACTCAACTGTCAAAGATAATGTAAAGCGGAAAAAGCTACTGGTCCAAAACATACAGGAAATCCAGGACTCAATGAGAAGATCAAACCTAAGGATAATAGGTATAGAAGAGAGTGAAGACTCCCAGCTCAAAGGACCAGTAAATATCTTCAACAAAATCATAGAAGAAAACTTCCCTAACCTAAAAAAAGAGATACCCATAGACATACAAGAAGCCTACAGAACTCCAAATAGATTGGACCAGAAAAGAAACACCTCCCGTCACATAATTGTCAAAACACCAAATGCACAAAATAAAGAAAGAATATTAAAAGCAGTAAGGGAAAAAGGTCAAGTAACATATAAAGGCAGACCTATCAGAATCACACCAGACTTCTCGCCAGAAACTATGAAGGCCAGAAGATCCTGGACTGATGTCATACAGACCCTAAGAGAACACAAATGCCAGCCCAGGTTACTGTATCCAGCAAAACTCTCAATTAACATTGATGGAGAAACCAAGATATTCCATGACAAAACCAAATTTACACAATATCTTCTACAAATCCAGCACTACAAAGGATAATAAATGGTAAAGCCCAACATAAGGAGGCAAGCTATACCCTAGAAGAAGCAAGAAACTAATCGTCTTGGCAACAAAACAAAGAGAATGAAAGCACACAAACATAACCTCACATCCAAATATGAAAATAAAGGGAAACAATAATCACTATTCCTTAATATCTCTCAATATCAATGGCCTCAACTCACCAATAAAAAGACATAGATTAACAAACTGGATACGCAACGAGGACCCTGCATTCTGCTGCCTACAGGAAACACACCTCAGAGACACAGACAGACACTACCTCAGAGTGAAAGGCTGGAAAACAACTTTCCAAGCAAATGGTCAGAAGAAGCAAGCTGGAGTAGCCATTCTAATATCAAATAAAATCAATTTCCAACTAAAAGTCATCAAAAAAGATAAGGAAGGACACTTCATATTCATCAAAGGAAAAATCCACAAAGATGAACTCTCAATCCTAAAGATCTATGCCCCAAATACAAGGGCACCTACATACGTAAAAGAAACCTTACTAAAGCTCAAAACACACATTGCACCTCACACAATAATAGTGGGAGATTTCAACACCCCACTCTCATCAATGGAAACAGAAATTAAACAGTGATGTCGACAGACTAAGAGAAGTCATGAGCCAAATGGACTTAACAGATATTTATAGAACATTCTATCCTAAAGCAAAAGGATATACCTTCTTCTCAGCTCCTCATGGTACTTTCTCCAAAATTGACCATATAATTGGTCAAAAAACGGGCCTCAACAGGTACAGAAAGATAGAAATAATCCCATGCGTGCTATCGGACCACCACGGCCTAAAACTGGTCTTCAATAACAATAAGGGAAGAATGCCCACATATACGTGGAAATTGAACAATGCTCTACTCAATGATAACCTGGTCAAGGAAGAAATAAAGAAAGAAATTAAAAACTTTTTAGAATTTAATGAAAATGAAGATACAACATACTCAAACTTATGGGACACAATGAAAGCTGTGCTAAGAGGAAAACTCATAGCGCTGAGTGCCTGCAGAAAGAAACAGGAAAGAGCATATGTCAGCAGCTTGACAGCACACCTAAAAGCTCTAGAACAAAAAGAAGCAAATACACCCAGGAGGAGTAGAAGGCAGGAATTAATCAAACTCAGAGCTGAAATCAACCAAGTAGAAACAAAAAGGACCATAGAAAGAATCAACAGAACCAAAAGTTGGTTCTTTGAGAAAATCAACAAGATAGATAAACCCTTAGCCAGACTAACGAGAGGACACAGAGAGTGCGTCCAAATTAACAAAATCAGAAATGAAAAGGGAGACATAACTACAGATTCAGAGGAAATTCAAAAAATCATCAGATCTTACTATAAAAACCTATATTCAACAAAATTTGAAAATCTTCAGGAAATGGACAATTTCCTAGACAGATACCAGGTATCGAAGTTAAATCAGGAACAGATAAACCAGTTAAACAACCCCATAACTCCTAAGGAAATAGAAGCAGTCATTAAAGGTCTCCCAACCAAAAAGAGCCCAGGTCCAGACGGGTTTAGTGCAGAATTCTATCAAACCTTCATAGAAGACCTCATACCAATATTATCCAAACTATTCCACAAAATTGAAACAGATGGAGCACTACCGAATTCCTTCTACGAAGCCACAATTACTCTTATACCTAAACCACACAAAGACACAACAAAGAAAGAGAACTTCAAACCAATTTCCCTTATGAATATCGACGCAAAAATACTCAATAAAATTCTGGCAAACCGAATCCAAGAGCACATCAAAACAATCATCTACCATGACCAAGTAGGCTTCATCCCAGGCATGCAGGGATGGTTTAATATACGGAAAACCATCAACGTGATCCATTATATAAACAAACTGAAAGAACAAAACCACATGATCATTTCCTTAGACGCTGAGAAAGCATTTGACAAAATTCAACACCCCTTCATGATAAAAGTCCTGGAAAGAATAGGAATTCAAGGCCCATACCTAAACATAGTAAAAGCCATATACAGCAAACCAGTTGCTAACATTAAACTAAATGGAGAGAAACTTGAAGCAATCCCACTAAAATCAGGGACTAGACAAGGCTGCCCACTCTCTCCCTACTTATTCAATATAGTTCTTGAAGTTCTAGCCAGAGCAATCAGACAACAAAAGGAGATAAAGGGGATACAGATCAGAAAAGAAGAGGTCAAAATATCACTATTTGCAGATGACATGATAGTATATTTAACTGATCCCAAAAGTTCCACCAGAGAACTACTAAAGCTGATAAACAACTTCAGCAAAGTGGCTGGGTATAAAATTAACTCAAATAAATCAGTTGCCTTCCTCTATACAAAAGAGAAACAAGCCGAGAAAGAAATTAGGGAAACGACACCCTTCATAATAGACCCAAATAATATAAAGTACCTCGGTGTGACTTTAACCAAGCAAGTAAAAGATCTGTACAATAAGAACTTCAAGACACTGATGAAAGAAATTGAAGAAGACCTCAGAAGATGGAAAGATCTCCCATGCTCATGGATTGGCAGGATTAATATAGTAAAAATGGCCATTTTACCAAAAGCAATCTACAGATTCAATGCAATCCCCATCAAAATACCAATCCAATTCTTCAAAGAGTTAGACAGAACAATTTGCAAATTCATCTGGAATAACAAAAAACCCAGGATAGCTAAAGCTATCCTCAACAATAAAAGGACTTCAGGGGGAATCACTATCCCTGAACTCAAGCAGTATTACAGAGCAATAGTGATAAAAACTGCATGGTATTGGTACAGAGACAGACAGATAGACCAATGGAATAGAATTGAAGACCCAGAAATGAACCCACACACCTATGGTCACTTGATTTTTGACAAAGGAGCCAAAACCATCCAATGGAAAAAAGATAGCATTTTCAGGAAATGGTGCTGGTTCAACTGGAGGGCAACATGTAGAAGAATGCAGATCGATCCAGCCTTATCACCCTGTACAAAGCTTAAGTCCAAGTGGATCAAGGACCTCCACATCAAACCAGACACACTCAAACTAATAGAAGAAAAACTAGGGAAGCATCTGGAACACATGGGCACTGGAAAAAATTTCCTGAACAAAACACCAATGGCTTATGCTCTAAGATCAAGAATCGACAAATGGGATCTCATAAAACTGCAAAGCTTCTGTAAGGCAAAGGACACTGTGGTTAGGACAAAACGGCAACCAATAGATTGGGAAAAGATCTTTACCAATCCTACAACAGATAGAGGCCTTATATCCAAAATATACAAAGAACTCAAGAAGTTAGACCGCAGGGAAACAAATAACCCTATTAAAAAATGGGGTTCAAAGCTAAACAAAGAATTCACAGCTGAGGAATGCCGAATGGCTGAGAAACACCTAAAGAAATGTTCAACATCTTTAGTCATAAGGGAAATGCAAATCAAAACAACCCTGAGATTTCACCTCACACCAGTGCGATTGGCTAAGATCAAAAACTCAGGTGACAGCAGATGCTGGCGAGGATGTGGAGAAAGAGGAACACTCCTCCATTGTTGGTGGGATTGCAGACTGGTAAAACCATTCTGGAAATCAGTCTGGAGGTTCCTCAGAAAATTGGACATTGAACTGCCTGAGGATCCAGCTATACCTCTTTTGGGCATATACCCAAAAGATGCCTCAACATATAAAAGAGACACGTGCTCCACTATGTTCATCGCTGCCTTATTTATAATAGCCAGAAAATGGAAAGAACCCAGATGCCCTTCAACAGAGGAATGGATACAGAAAATGTGGTACATCTACACAATGGAATATTACTCAGCTATCAAAAACAATGAGTTTATGAAATTCGTAGGCAAATGGTTGGAACTGGAAAATATCATCCTGAGTGAGCTAACCCAATCACAGAAAGACATACATGGTATGCACTCATTGATAAGTGGCTATTAGCCCAAATGCTTGAATTACCCTAGATACCTAGAACAAACGAAACTCAAGACGGATGATCAAAATGTGAATGCTTCACTCCTTCTTTAAATGAGGAAAAAGAATACCCTTGGCAGGGAAGGGAGAGGCAAAGATTAAAACAGAGACTGAAGGAACACACATTCAGAGCCTGCCCCACATTTGGCCCATACATATACAGCCACCCTATTAGACAAGATGGATGAAGCAAAGAAGTGCAGACCGACAGGAGCCGGATGTAGATCGCTCCTGAGAGACACAGCCAGAATACAGCAAATACAGAGGCGAATACCAGCAGCAAACCACTGAACTGAGAATAGAACCCCCGTTGAAGGAATCAGAGAAAGAACTGGAAGAACTTGAAGGGGCTCGAGACCCCAAAAGTACAACAATGCCAAGCAACCAGAGCTTCCAGGGACTAAGCCACTACCTAAAGACTATACATGGACTGACCCTGGACTCTGACCCCATAGGTAGCAATGAATATCCTAGTAAGAGCACCAGTGGAAAGGGAAGCCCTGGGTCGTGCTAAGACTGAACCCCCAGTGAACTAGACTATGGGGGGAGGGCGGCAATGGGGGAAGGGTTGGGAGGGGAACACCCATAAGGAAGGGGAGGGGGGAGGGGGATGTTTGCCCGGAAACCGGGAAAGGGAATAACACTCGAAATGTATATAAGAAATACTTAAGTTAATAAAAAAAAAAAGAATAGTTTTTAAGGATAAATAATGAAATAATTGCTCCTGTCTTTGTCTAGAAGAAAACTAAAACAATTACATTGTATTTTAATGCTGCTTGAAAGATTTGGCTGGGACATATAAGTGATGGAACAAAGAATAAAGCACAAGGGTTAGGGCATCCATCAACTATGTGTATCTGTTAAGGCTTGTGTATGATGGGCTGGAACACTGTTCCTTCTACCATCAACTCTGTGTGTGTGTGTGTGTGTGTGTGTGTGTGTGTGTGTGTGGCTGTGTGTGTGTGAATTTTCTCTCTTCCCTGGTCTTTCTCACTGACCCAAGGAGTTAAGAGTTCATAGGTTTTTCGCTGATCATAGAGAGTGCCAACCCCCCAGTAACTTAAGCTTTGTTCCCTCAGAAAACTGTCTGTTGAGTAACATCTCTAGTCGCTGGCTGCCTGTGGCAGCATCCCCATAGGTATGTGGATCCACCCTCATCAATAGCTTTAAGCACTGACCCCCAAAGGCTGCCTGCCTCATTTTACTCACCACATAGATGCCAATATTGGTCATCATCAATGGTAGAAAATAGTTTACTTTTAATTTAGAAGGAAATCAAGTTTCAGCTTAATTTTCTGTGTGTTTTCCTGAATGTATGTGACTGTGTCTGTGAAGAGACAGACTGCCCAGAACTGCAGTTATGAGCAGTTGTGAGGCGAGTTTTTCTTATTTGTAAAAAACTGACAAATAAAGCCCCACCAATGCCATTCAAATAAAAAAAGAAAAAGAAAAAGAAAAATGTAGCTTTCAATTTCTTACCATTTTATACCTGAAGGAAGATAAACATGACAATGCCTATTATTATTAATATTATTATAATTATTATTATTATTATTATTATTTTGGTTTTCACTGGAGGATCACTAGGGACTAATATGTTATTTAAAATTCTTTACATGGTAGTATAGATGAAAGACTCAGACTAAAATATTTCCTTTTGTAATATATATTTCATATGTGGAAATTGTAGAACTGACTTGCGAGGATTAATCTTTCTAAAAATATATAAAAGAAATCAACCCATTAAGAAATAGAACTCACTTAGCTTCTCCATACCTGCCTTCATAACCACAAGAAGCAATTTCGTCTCTTGAAAAAAACCGAACCAGTTCAATTTCTTTGCGTAGAATCGGGATTCTTACTCACTGATAATCTGATATTAGGTCTGCATTAAAATAAGATTTAATCATTATGCTAAAATATGTTTTCCTTAAATTTTATTAAAGAAATATGGTTTCTATTATTTTCAGGTGCAAATATTTAGGTTCCAAACACCTGCATGAATGGCCATTATTTCTATACTTAGTACAAAAACTAGTAAAATTCTTTTTTTATTCTTCAGCAGTGTTCAGACAAAAACGCGTCACAATAAACTCACGGTATCATGTTTTAATAAATGTAAACCATTCTGTTACCTTGTCAGATAGTCCCTGGGGTAGGCAAGGGTGAAAGTGGTAAGGAGGATGAAGTCCACCTCCTTGCTTAGGAGAACTATGCAGCTCACTATAATAGGAAAAACAGAAAAGAAGTTTCTTGGAATGGTTACTTTTTCTTTCCTTAAAGAACTTTCTATAGAACTTAAAACTAATATGTTAAAGAAATTTCAAGTTTCGGCGAGCCATTTGATTAAACAAAAACTTACTAATCATTTTTTGAAAGTTTGGATTCCTGTTTCCCATATCTAGAAACTAAGTCAGTGTAACAGGATGATCTGTATACACTACATCCATCCATACATGCACGCCTGCATGAACACACGCACACACACCACACACACACACACACACACACACACACACACACAAATATATGCACATTATATAAATAGTTTTATATACTATAATGACACTTTATCTTAAACATTAAAGTTTTTCTTTTACGCACAGGTAAAAACAGTCTAACAGCATTATTTTCTACTTGTCATGAAACAAGTGCACCTTCAACTAAAAAACCTGAGATCAATTTTAGTCAGTAGTAGGTGCTTTGCAGAACATAATTCCAGTTTCGATAGAAAAACAGCTTACCAGCATTTGTAATATCCAAATCAAATTTGCAATCTCACCCAGATGTATAAATGTGCCCGGCACCTAAACCATAAAGAAGTCCATTAATAATGGATAAGTATATTAAAGAAATTGGTATTTATCTCTGGATAATACTATTAGGTTAAGCATGATGTGTGCTTTTATAGAACTTTTTCTGCTACAAACAACACTGTTAGTAAAGCAAGACCCAAACCTATTACTTTAGCTAATTTCAAACATGGCTATTCTGTGTACACTGCAGTAGCACATAGTTTAAAAAACTACTCACTGCCTCTTTTTCAAACATATTGAAACACCTCAATGCTCTATGAAAACAACAAAGTTATTGTATCACCAGAAATACACAGTTCAATATCTAACTTCATTTCAGTAGACCATGAGACTTAATCTCTGGGTCAAGGGAACCAATTATAAAAGGAATTAAACACTCTAACTAGTCCAAGTAAAAGACACACAATCCAGGTACTTTATTTACAAGTCATAAGCCTAATTGGGCAGGTTTACAGCTATACTAACCTATTTCCATGCCATAATGTCCCTTGTTACTTGGTGTTTTTCCAGGCCACATGCTCAGGGTCCGTCTCCTCACATGGTGGCTTCCTCCTCCCTTGGTCTCCTCACTTGTTCCCCCTTCTCCTCCCTCTTGAGACCCTCCACTCCATCCTCAAGTCCCACCTTTCTTCTTCTATTGCCTAATCACAGACTCTATCCATTTTTGATGAGTTAAACTAAGAAGCAAAGTTTACAAAGCATCACTTGGGGTACCTGAGGATCTCCTCCTCACGGCTTCCAGATCTTGGGAGCCAATATGTAGGGAGCATTTAAATACAAGCAGCACCACACCAACTCCACCAATAACTTTTCCTTATCTGACCAATAACCATCAACATCTTTACCTAATACACAGCCCATACAGATATTTTCAGATCCTAGCACCCATAGCTATGGCTTCTGGTAAAATGTAAGTACATGTCACATTCTTACAAACTCAAGACAAAGTGAGCAGATTATCTAGTGTTTCCACAACAGTACAGTATTTAATCTGCAAGAATTTAAGGGTCATCAATAACAATCCAACAGAAAATGCCACTAAACAAAGACAACAGCCATGATACATTATATTCCAAAGTTACAACCATGAATTAAGCTTTAAGGGAAGTTACATAACCTTTATATTTTAAGGACTTTTAAAATAAGAGTCACACTTGGAAATTATGCAAAGTTCATTTTTGACCACTGAGTGTGGGCCATGCACCCCGACTGCCCTGGCCTGAAAGGCAACACCATAGTATTCTTCTTCACTTGGCTAGCTGACCTGTTCCACAGTGCAGCAGAGTACATGGGGCTCTTCACAAGCAGAGTGAGCTACTCTATGTGAGATTCATGGAAATGCAAGGATACACGGTCCTCACTGGAGGGCAAACTAGACAAGCACATGGAGAAAGGATGTGGAGGAATAGTTGGAGAAATCAGAGACCAGGACACAATATAGTGAAAGAGAAATCGCTGAGAGTCAGTCTGTGACTAATATAATTTTTTAATTGTTGCTCCTGTAGAATGAAAAGGAAAGTTGCTAACAGGGTAGAAAACATCTGCATCCTAGGAATCCAGGAAGGGTTTGTAAAAGGCCCCAAACATGTGCAGAGATTAAATAGCTCTAAACGGAATCCTCAAAGAGATAATTCAGGAAACAGCACACAAAGGAAGTCACAGATGGATCAAATGCTCTGGTTACATTGACCTAATTTCTTAATATAAGGAACCGAAATCAGTTTCCAAAAAACACGAATATGCTTCATCTAATAATACAAGTCAATATTAGACCTAATTTTTATAGAGCTAATGTGTAGAAGTCAAAGATACTAACTTCTAAAATGGCTCTTAGTACATTTAATTTTTGTGCGATGTCCAATAATGACTCAGAGAATGTGATATTGGAAAAAAGTAGAAGAAAGGCATTGGAAAAGGAGTTTTAGGCACAGGTTTGGCTGTAAATTTAATACAAGACAATCTAGTCCTTCTATATCTAGCAAATACTTTTACAGGCTCCAAATGGGTCACAGACCTTAAGATACAAAAATCAATGTCATAAAGTTAAAACAAGAATATAGTATCAAGGTATTATGACCACTTTTTTTAAAGGAAAGGAATATTTCATTTTGTCACTTTTCAATAGCAAGTGGAACTTAAACATTTCCTCTAATATTTGACTTCTGGTGGCCCATCCAAAAGAAATGAAGATGTGGATTATAAAAGGATGTTAAATATTTTAAAAATCCAGTGGCTAGTAAGATGCAGCTAATTAAGTAAGCAAAGAAAATATTCTGCTGCAAAACCATACTTGGCCAGCCAGTGATGGAAAGCAAGACAAAAGAAGATTAGTATCCTGCTACTTTCAAAGAACAAGCACCTACCCAGGTCAAAATCTAGATGCAGACTACTAAAACAAGCAGCTGACACTGAGTCTACCCACCGGACTGAGCAACAAAGGAACTTAGAAACACCACCAAACATGCACAACTGTTTTTTTTTCCCTCATTTTGACAGATATTCACTCAGTATTTTCTTAGTTTTCAGCATGGGACACGTACTGTGTACTTCCTTCAGTTACACATCCCTTACTTTCTAGAACTTAAATTTTTATCTGTTTAATAATACGAATTAGGAAATTCAGAAAGAAAAAGCAACCTGGTACACAAGTATGAGGTAGAAACTGACCAGAGACAATGAAACAAAGACTCAACAAGCTCAGGAAGTTATCCCAAGATCTACTGACACAAATCACTAATCTCAAAATTTTCTGAAAACATTTAACAGCTAATAAGAACGCTAGAAAACTTGAAAAACTGATACACATATAAAATATAAATTTGTGTACAATCACCCTTCATGGTGCACCGTGTAAGCAGATGATGGCAACCAAGAAAGACTAATTCCAGAAAAGAAATCCATTGGCCAGATTCTGCTTTGCCTCCTCAGGGTCGTTTCTAAAATAACCGTTTTTTTTTTTTTTTTACTTTATCTGCATTTATTTATGCTGAATTTTTTCCCGTGCCATGAGTTTTTGTTTCCTCAGTTTCTTCTGGGATATCTTTTTCTTCTGTGCAACCTCCTCTTCTGGCTTTGGAACAATCTGTTCCTTCTCAGTGAGCATCATCTTGATGTCCCAGATGGAGCTCATGTATGGGTTAATCTGGCCGTGAGTTCTGTAGGTTCGTCTGCGCATCTTAGGAGCCTTGTTCACCTGGATGTGTTCAATGACCAGAGAATCTACATCCAAACCCTTAAGTTCAGCATTACTCTCTGCATTTTTAAGCATGTGCAGCAAAAAATCAGCACTCTTTTTTGGCCACCGTCCCTGTGTCCAGCCCCACTGTTTGGCCTGGGCACACCTACCAACTCCACCATTATACCGCCGGAATGGCACACACTGCTTCTTTAAAGTGACATCCTTCAGATACTTGGTGGCTTTGCAGATATGCATACCCTTGATGGCCTGGGCAGTTTCCCGGGTGTTCTTAAAGTGAACACGAAGGTTTGAGCCTCTTGACTTGCGTGATTTCGTGGGGTTTTCTGGGTCAAGGGAGTAGAGAACCATCTTCACAGGTCACCTCTGGCTGCTTACAGGAAGAGCAACCATTGTTTATTTAAATCTGGCAAAATAGGGAACAGAAGCAACTGGGATAAAACCAAAATCTAAATCCTTTCTACTGTGCTATATGTCTTTCTTCTCATTAATGTGTTCCTAAAACAATGATTTTTTTTTAATATTTGTGGTTTTACAATTTATTCTACAAGGAAACCAATGGGAAAGACTTGCCAATTTCTTTGGAACTGTAATGCAGGGTAGTAAAACAAATGAAGATCTTGTGATTGTAAAGAGACTAATTTTCCAAGACAGTTAAGGAAATATTTCTTTTAAGAAACCAGCTCACTCAAATGAGGCATTTCGACTCTGGTTACAATAGTCATTGTGCCCTTCCTTGAGTCAGGGTTCCCTGCTCTGTAGCCTTCCCTTGAAAGTTCTGTTCTCTTGGTGTCATCTCCTGAAAGCCGAGGTTAGGTACCATGCTGTCTGCTTTTAAGTTCTAAAAAATATTGAAGAACATAAATATTCAGTGTCTGCACGGTGATATAAGCCACATCGCTAATAGCTCATCTAGTTAATATGAAATAAATCATCCTTTCACTCCCAACCTATGTTGGGATTGAGTTCCAGGTGAATATCATCATCCTGTTCCAAAAATCAAAACTATACACTGGTCATTGCTCAGGTTTAGATTTTGTTTCGATTCATGTTGTCACTTGTAGAAGTTTGGACCTGGTTCTTCCTCCCAGCCCCATGATCCCAGGAATAAGACAGAGACTCAAAATATATTAACAAATACCTTGGCCATAGACCTAGACTATTCTCTGACAAATTCTAACCCACTTACTCAAATCTACATTCTGCCATGTGGCTCATTACCTGTGCTCAGGAACCACGAGTCTGTCTGGTCACATTTTCCAGGGCAAATCTCTCCCACCTGGCTCTATCCCAGAATTCTCTCTACCTCCTAGTTGTCCCACCCTCTATTCTACCCTTTCCTATAGGCCATAATTTTTTTTAACTGAAAGGTGATATATCCATACAAATACACAAGATACTCTCTCTACAGTCACTAGCATTCTTAAAGCCTTCAAAGAGCTAATTATTCCAATTCTACTTTTACTTCTAATGCACCAACACCAACACCAACATTCAAAGACCATCCATGGGAGGACTATTGCTTTAAAGAACTTATGTGCACCTGCTTTTCCTTTCAGTTTACTCTGGTAATAATGCCACTCCAGCTGGGTGTTAACATCAGGATGAAAAGATGTTCTATGTAGACCAGGCTGGCCGGGAACTCATAGAGATTCACCTGCTAGGATTAAAAGCTTGCTCCACCAAACATGGCTCTGATGAACTGACTCAATCTAACAGCAGCAGAGTCAGTTTTCTGTGGCCTTTGATTTCTTACAAGGAAAAACAGGCAACTCAGATATCAGGTTCAGATTGTAGGAGAAGAAAATGAGACATAAAACTACAATCAGACTTTTGTAATTCTGGTATAAGTAGGTATAAATAGGTTAGAGAGCAGGGGGCTCAGAACAAAGAAACACAGAATACATAAAGCTCGCCTGCCTCACTACATAAGCCAGACAAAAGAACAATAGACCAGAAGGTAAGTGTCCCTAGCCTAAAATCAATTCCTTTACATTCAAAAAAATCCCTTTCAGAGCTGAGTCAAAACTATCCAGAACAAAATAAAGCCTTGTTGGGAATCTAGAATTTTCTAGTATTTTCACATAAGAGAAAAACGGACTTTCAAACGAAACTGCAAATGTAGCTATCTTGTCCAGAAAGAACTAAAGAAAAATGCTAAATAAATGCTTGTAATACTAGTAAGTAGTACACACATAAACCTGAAATTTCATTTGCAAAACAGACTGCCCAGTTGACTCAACTCAATGATACAGAATTATCCAAAACACAAAAGTTAGTATGTTTACCTACATTAAGGGAGGAGAGATATTTGAACAGAAGAGAAAGTCTGAAGACACAGTATAGCAGAAATTTCCCCTTAATGAGCAATAAAATGATATAGAAAATATCCAGAAACTCTCATCTATGTGACATAACAGAGTCCTCAATTTAAGATACTCTTCTCTATATTTCAACGTACACTAGAGCAGTAGGATTCTAATTTCCCTATACCTGTGATAATAAAGGGTAGCCAATTTGAACAAATGAATAAATTTAATTGAGAAAGAACAAAATACTTTCCAAAAAATATATTGCTATCATTTTAGATACACACACACAGAGACACACACACACAGGCACAAACACACACAGACACATACACACACACAACACACACTCTCTTATGTTTCAGTTTTTTTTAAACAAACAAGAATGCAGCTCTTTAAGATCTGTTATACTTCTCACACCCAGGAGACAAAGAAAAACACAGTATCAACATGCCTTCCAGAGCTCTCATGTCTGGGTGCCCTCAAAACTGACATATTGCCTAAACGGAAAAAAAGATCATTCAAACCCAAACTAATTCTTCTCATTAAAAACATATTTAGTCCATTTTAAAAAATCACATTTAAGAATAATGTTAACATAATATAGAATGTATTTTGGACTGTATGCCACCTTAATAGATGAATTTCCATTTCTTCAGTTTTGTGATAGAATGTTAAATCACTTCTAACAATAGCATAGCATTCTAACCTTCTTCCTTTAAGATTATAATTTTATAAGATAAATCTGATTATACAGTTTAGTTATGTGTAGTTATGTGTAGTTGAGCTTTGATAAACTCCATTCTCCACAACTCTACAAACTTTATTTCATGAAACAATTAAAATGGCTAATACTACCCAATGTTCCTGATAAGTAATAAAACACAAGAGGTTTACAAGGAGTTAGATTTATTCTCACAACACCTTAGGGAAAAATTACTATCACCCACAACTTTTATATTAGTAATATAAGTTCAACATCTGGTGAGTGCCCATATTGGAATTTATTTCCAGTCAGTCTGATTTCCAAGCTCTTAAATTATCATACTTGTTGTTATTAAAATCTCGTTGTAATAAAATACCCACCACACCCATCCAAATACAGCACACAAAACTAACACAGTTCTACTTGGTGAGATTTAATGGGAGAACAAGACAAGGGAAAGGGGCGAGAGAAAGAAGAGAAAAGAATGAAGAGAAGAGAGAGCATGAGGGCAGAAGAAGTCTGCCTTTCATTTGGAATATGACATAACTACTCCCACGTGGAGTTGGGATTTGGACCAAAGGAATACTGGGAATGTAGGGCTGTTTCCATGTCAACAGTTACCAAATGGTGTCACTGCTCAAGGGAATTCCTAATACCAACAATACTGCAGTTATAATTCGACATATTTCAAAAAGAAGTTCACAAAAAAACCAAAGTCTATATACACAGGGAATCTTTCTTTCATCATTAGCTGTTACTAGTTTTGACGCATGACTATTATATTTATGGAGGTGAAAGTAAATATTATCTCATAAGGAAAATTACTGGTTTAGAATAACCAGAGATTGTTAATAAGGATTATTATAACCCAACTATTAGGATAACACTACGTTATAATAATATTACTTCTAATATTCCCCCTGGTGTTCCAAAATATGATAGTACAGGTCCTAAAACTGGCACAGCCAAAATAAACTCTTCCATAAACTGACTTGGTCATGTTATTTCATTATAGTAACAGAAAAGCAAATAAGTCAGACTATAAGTAATTGAAGATTAAAACAAAATTTTCTTAATCTTAAAAAGTTCATGATAAATTTGGGCACAAAACCAGTAAAAAGCACTCAACATCTCTAACCATTAATATAGATAGCACTTCCTCTGAACATTGCAGTGTTCCATCCTCCTGCTTAACAGAACAAACGGTTCCTCCAGCTTCTAGAACAAGGCAGCCAGGTGCTCATTCTACCAAGAAAAGACATTTTAATAAACAGTAGGTACAAATCCCTGCCACAAAAATAACTTTAAAATCGCAGCACACTTACAAATAAAATTTCATGTTTTTTTACACTATTTTGATTAGTTTGCTTTTTTTTCTCCATCTTTATTAACTTGGGTATTTCTTATTTACATTTCATTTGTTATTCCCTTTCCTGGTTTCCAGGACAAAATCCGCCTAACCCCTTCCCCTCACCTTTTATATGGGTGTTCCCCTCCCCATCCTCCCCTCATTATGACCCTCCCCCCCTACAATCACATTCACTGGGGATTCAGGCTTGGCAGGACCAAGGGCTTCCCCTTCCACTGGTGCTCTTACTAGGCTATTCATTGCTACCTATGCAGTTGGAGCACAGGGTCAGTCCATGTATACTCTTTGGGTACAAGCTTAGTCCCTGGAAGCTCTGGTTGGTTGGCATTGTTTTTCATATGGGATCTCAAGCCCCTTCAAGCTTTTTAAATCTTTTCTAATATTCCTGCAATGGGGGTCCCATTCTCAGTTCAGTGGTTTGCTGCTGGCATTCGCCTATGTATTTGCTGTATTCTGGGTGTGTCTCTCAGCAGAGATCTACATCCACTTCCTGTCAGCCTGCATTTCTTTGCTTCATCCATCTTATCTAGTTTGGTGGCTGTATGTATGGGCCACATGTGGGGCAGGCTCTGAATGGGTGTTTCTTCAGTTTCTATTCTAAACTTTGCCTCCCTTATTCCCTCCCAAGGGTTATCTTGTTCCCCTTTTAAGAAGGAGTGAAGCATTCGTATTTTGGTCATCCTTCTTGGGTGTCATGTGTTCTGTGCATCTAGGGTAATTCAAGCATATCAATTCACTTATCAATGAGTACATACCATGTTGTTTTTCTGTGATTGGCTTACCTCACTCAGGATGATATTTTCCAGTTCCATCCATTTGTCTATGAATTTCATAAAGTCATTGTTTTTGATAGCTGAGTAGTATTCCATTGTGTAGATGCACCAAAATTTTTTTTTATCCATTCCTCTATTGAAGGGCATCTGGGTTCATTGCAGCTTCTGGTTATTATAAACAAGGCTGCTTTAAACAGAGTGGAGCATGTGTCTTTGTTATATGTTAGGGTATCTTTTGGGTATCTGCCCAAGAGAGGTATACCTGGGTCCTCAGGTAGTTCAATATCCAATTTTCTGAGGAACCTCCAGACTGATTTCCAGAATGGTTGTACCAGTCTGTAATCCCACCACAATGGAGGAGTGTTCCTTCTTCTCCATATCCTCACCAGCATCTGCTGTCACCTGAGTTTTTGATCTTAGCCAGTCACTGGTGTGAGGTGGAATCTCAGGGTTGTTTTGATTTGCATTTCCCATATGACTAAAGATGTTGAACATTTCTTTAGGTGTTTCTCAGCCATTCAGCATTCCTCAGCTGTGAATTCTTTGTTTACCTCTGAACCCTATTTTTTAATAAGGTTATTTGCCGCCCTGCAGTCTAATTTCATGAGTTCTTTGTATATTTTGGATACAAGCCCTCTGTTGGTCTTAGGATTAGTAAAGATCTTTTCCTAATCTGTTGGTTGTCATTTTGTCCTTACAAATGTGTCCTTTGCCTTACAGAAGCTTTGCAGATTTATGAGATCCCATTAGTCGATTCTTGATCTTAGAGCATAAGCTATTGGTGTTTTGTTTAGGAAATTTTCTTCAGTGCCTATGTGTTCGAGGTTTTCCCCACTTCCTCTTCTATAAGTTTGGGTGTATCTGGTTTAATGTGGAGGTCCTTGATCCACTTGGACTTAACCTTTGTACCGGCTTATAAGTATGGATCTTTCTGCATTCTTCTACATGCTTACCTCCATTTGAACCAGCACCATTTTCTGAAAATGTTATCTTTTTTCCTTGGCTCCTTTGTCAAAAACTAAGTGACCATAGGTGTATGGGTTCACTTCTGGGTCTTCAATTCTATTCCACTGGTCTATCTGTCTGTCTCTATACCAATACCATACAGTTTTTATCACTATTGCTCTGTGATACTGCTTGCGTTCAGGGATAGTGATTTCCCCGGAAGTCTTTTTATTGTTGAGGATAGTTTTAGCTCCCCTGGGCTTTTTTGTTATTCCGCATGAATTTGAAAGTTGTTCTAACTACATGAAGAATTGGCTTGGAATTTTGATGGGGATTGCAATGAATCTGAAGCAGTCATTAAAAGCCTCCCAATCAAAAAGAGCCCAGGTCCAGATTGGTTCAGTGTAGAATTCTATCAGACCTTCATAAAAGACCTCATACAAATACTATCCAAACTAGTCCATGAAATTGAAACAGGTGGAGGACTACCGAATTCCTTCTATGAAGCCACAATTACTCTTATACCTATACCATACAAAGACCCAACAAAGGAAGAGAACTTCAGACCAATTTCCCTCATGAATATCAACACAAAATACTCAGTAAAATTCTTGCAAACCGAATCCAGGAGCATATCAAAACAATCATCCATCATGATCAAGTAGGCTTCATTCCAGGGATGCAGGGATGATTTTACACACGAAAAAGCATCAACGTAATCCACTATATAAACAAATTGAAAGATAAAACCACATCATCATTTCATTAGAGACTGAGAAAGCATTTGACAAAATACAACACCCCTTCATGATAAAGTTCCTGGAAAGAACAGGAATTCAAGGCCCATACCTAAAGATAGTAAAAGCCATATACAGAAAACCATTCTCTAACTGGAGAGAAACGTGAAGCAATCCCACTAAAATCGGGGACTAGACAAGGCTGCCCACTCTCTCCCTACTTATTCAATATAGTTCTTGAAGTTCTAGCCAGAGCAATCAAACTACAAAAGGAGATCAAGGGGATACAGATTGGAAAGGAAGAACTCAAAATCTCATGATTTGCAGACAATATGATTGTATACTTCAGTGATCCCAAAAGTTGCACCAGAGAACTACTAAACCTGATAAACACCTTCAGCAAAGTGGCTGGGTATAAAATTAATTCAAACAAATCAGTAGCCTTTCTCTACACAAAAGAGAAACAAGCAGAGATAGAAATTAGGGAAATGACACCCTTCACAATAGTCCCAAATAATATAAAATACCTTGGTGTGACTCTAACCAAGCAAGAGAAAGACCTGTATGATAAGAACTTCAAGCCTCTGAAGAAAGAAATTGAAGAAGATCTCAGAAGATGGAAAGATCTCCCAAACTCATGGATTGGCAGGATTAATATAGTAAAGATTAGTTTGCCTTTAAAGTAAAGCTATAGGTGACAACTAGTGGTATACTTTGTCCAAACTGCAAACAACTTACTATTACTGATTAGTAAATTTTATCTGTTCTTTGTATTTTTCAAAAACTAGAAACATAAAAAGAATATGTTTTGCTATGTACAGAAGATTAACTAATAACACTATGTACTAGATACTTATATGTTTTTCCTTATACTCAGAATTACTAGCACTGCTGAGATAAACAAAAATATATTGAGTTGTTCTGTGCAAGAATATCTACTTCCTCTGAACAAAATTTTTGAGAGTAAAATTAACTTTAAAGGTTAGAATTTTTGAACAGTGAAAATATATTCTACCTGAAATCATATTGTAAACTAAAATGAACAAAAATTATCTGGATATGTAAATATCTTTATTCATTAAAACACAGCCTTTTTCCCAGCCATGATTTTCAGATTTCGTCCTCCAACAACACTGCCTCATGGTAGGCAGAGATTCTGTATGGAGAGAGAAAAAAAAAAAGTCAGTTTTATACCATAACGTACACTTCATTGATATTTTATCAAAGGAAATGAAAATTTGAAAACTCAAGTTTCCAATTAATGAAAGACAAAAGTATAATCCCAAGTAAGCCTTATCAAAATGTGTTATTTTCAGGTTGCTTTATCAGTCCAGTCTGTCCAGAGAACATCCTTCCTACACTTTTAGTCTCATATTTAAACACTTTCCAACTTTTTACTTGTAATCGGGGTCAATGGAGAATCTATGCCCTCCTGAATAACACTTAACATCCACATTGCATAAAACATCAATAAATCCAACTGTCACTTACTTGTTACCATTAATTAGTTAAACAATCTACTAAAATATTCCCTTTGTCATCTGACCTAAAATGACTCTTAAACTGTGTCATTCAAGCCACTCTAGAAAACACACATAGTATAACACATCTGCTAAACAAAATGCACCCCCAAGAAGTTCATTAAAAGATCTACATAAAGGACTTGTTAGTGTGATAACAAATTTAATACATGAGGTTGAAACAAAATACATTAAGGGAGTATTACTTACTGCAGAACCATGCCAAGATGTGCTCTTGAGAAATGATTATATGCAAGTGATCAGGGGTAGGAAGGATTGGGGTGGGGTGAGAACCTGGAGACTGGGCAGAAGCAGGCAGACAAGAGCAGAGCCATGAGGGCAGAGAAGGGAAGACAAGGTCAGAGGACAGAAAACACTGGCATTCTTAATGCAACACTTAACTCTACTATACACACCAAGATTACCAGATCCTGGCATGTCTCAAGCTTCCAGCTTAGGGACTAACTAGTCAGCTAGTTAAGTCATTGTTGGATCAATGGAGGCACAATTAAATTTTTCTAGGTACAAGTTAGGCCACCACTGCATTAACTTTCATAAATTAATGCACCATTTACATTGCTTTCTGTAATTCTTTAAGATTATATCAGAGACTATTATATGAAGCCTTCACTATCAAAGTCAAACTAGCTTTGGTAAGATTTATAAGAATCTTTAATCTTAAAACATATTTTATCCACACACATGACTCCTAGTTTTGAAATGCCTTTTGATTTGGTTTCTCTTTCAGACATTTGTATTAACAACATATTATACACATGAAAAATGGCTAAAGACACATGGACGTTGTCACCTACATCCTAGGAGTAGAAAGACAATTTAAATGTTTTAGGGGCATATGTAAAAGGCCCTGAGAATAAATTACTATTTCTGTGGACTTTGCTCTTAAATTTGCTCTAGGCGGGTACCAGGGTGTTCCATGGTGTGTTCCTTATCAAGCCCAGAATTGCCAGATGTATCTCATAAATTCTCCTTAAGAGGTTTATGTGCTAGTCTTCATCCCTTAAGAGCCAAAGAAATTCCTATTGCATAATGACTGGTTCAAAGAAACTCTGAATCTATACACGTACTTTTAACAGCAAATGATTTGAACATTCTGCTAATGTGTATGTGGCAGTCATTAAATGTAACAACATGTAGTCATATGCATGAGAATGTCCTCACAGACTCTGATATTTAGACACCTAGCTGGTGGTGCTATTTGGAAGGGATTAAGAGGAATGGCCTTGGTGGAAGAAGCATGTCCCAGGAGGGAAGCTTTGAGAGGTAAAGAATGTTGTTTACCCAGTCTGCTATCTCTGCTTCTGCTCACCACCATGCTTCCCATCAAGATGTCTATTAAACTATAAACAAATTTACTTTCTCATGGGAAAAGCAACAAGAAGGTCTCTTCCTCAGGTTTGCAGCTTACTTGGCAGAGCACCAGGATTCTCTGCTTGAGAAAGTCTGCTTCCTTTGTCTCAGTTTGCTTAGAATGACAAAGACCCTAGGTTGCCTGCAAGCTGGCAAGCTGGGAACAGTGTCCTCCTGCCATTTCTCTACAAATAATAGAATATATCTTCAAACTTAAAGTCAGGTATGGTGTATTACACCTTTAATTTCAGTGTCTGGGAGGTACAATGAGGAGAATCAGAAGTTCAAGGCCAGCCCCATCTATATAATGAACTCAGGAACAGCCTCAACTACAGAACCCTAGTCTCATTTCTTTAAAAAAAATGAACAAATAAAAGAAAAATAAGTGAGAAATAAAAAATAATAACAATTCATTTGATTATTCATTTAAGAACATGGTATGCTCACCAAAGTTTCTGCTGTGAAAAGCCAGTGAGAAAATCATTATTGATGGTGTAATAAGGAGGCTATCAAGTCTGACACTGAGAGAGATGCTAAGGCTATGGATATGCATCAGGTGTGCAGCACTCGCCTATCATTGAAGAGGCTGTGGGTATGGTGTCAATAATTAAGGAAAAATACAAAACCAAGCAAGCCCCACAAGAAACTAAAACCATGTTTTCTATAAAAAATTGTCCCAAGGCATAGTCACTTCCCAAGTAGTGGAAATTAGTGAAATAAATATCTGAAGAGAACAAAATTTACAAATACCTGCTACTTCCCCCAATGGGATTCTTTCCTTTCTGAGAATAATCTGTGAACTCCAGAGGAGTGGCTGAAGAACAGCCATAATTTTAACAAACACCACACGAAAGGAATGAGAACTGGAGTTGAAGAATCTTCCAAATATACTGATCTCTATATTACCAATAAGAACTGAGGCTGGAGAGATGTCTCAGTGAGTAAGAGCCCTGACTGCTCTTCCAGAGGTCCTGAGATCAATTCCCAGCAACCACATGGTAGCTCAGATCAGATCTGTAATGAGATCTGATGCCCTCTTCTGGTGTGTCTGAAGAGAGTGACAGTATACTCACATACATAAGATAAATAAATTTTAAAAAAGAAATAACAAACTAGAAGTAAACAAATCATGTTTTCTGGAAATTAAACCCCCGAAAACTTCTACTAAAAGGCCAAATACAAGGCAAGTGATACATTTCTCCAAACTTGCATTGATACTCATTGCCCTAGTTAGGGTTATTATCACTGTGATGAAACACTGAAGCAAGTTGAAGAGGAAAGAGTGTATTTGCCTTACACTTCCACTAGGTAATCCATCACTGAAGGAACTTAGGAAAAGAACCCAAACATGGTAGCAACCTAGAAGCAGGAACTGGTACAGTGGTCAACCAGTGGTGCTGTTTACTGCCTTCCTCATCTTGCTTTCTTATACAGCCCAGGACCACCAGGCCAGGGGTGGCCACACCCACAAAAGCCTGGGCCCTCCTGTATAAATCACTGAAATAACACCCTATAAGCTTGATTACAACCTGATCTTATGGGGAGTCATTTTCTTAATCGAGGTTCCCTCCTTTATGATGACTATAGCCTAGATTGAGCTGACATAAACATGGAGAGCATATTCATATGTACACGTTCATATTTCATTGAAACCAACAAGAGTCTTGTTTCACATACTCAAATATTATCATGAAAATATATTAAATTGCCATTAACTGTACATGTGATTGGGTAGCAAAGAGTGTTTCAGGCCAGCCAGGACTACATAATATTGGGGTAGAAATCTCATTTCACATCCAGACAAACCACAACGGGACAAGGTTCCCTGTAGAAATGTTTAATGAGAGAAGAGTAGAAGAGGAGAGGAGTAAAGACTGGCCATGAGCATGTGGAGGGAAGGGGGAAGGAGAATGGGGAGAGAAGGGACAAAGGAGAAGAGGGGAAGCAGGACAAGAACAAGAAGCGAGAAAGGAAGAGAGTAAGAGAATGAGGAGGGGACAAGCAGCTCCTTTTATAGTGCCAGGCATACCTGGCTGTTTCCAAGTAACTGTGGGGGTGGAACTTAGACAGAAAATAACACATAGTGAGAACCTGTTTCCAAGAAAAAAAACAAACAAACAAACAAAAAAAACACCCAACAAACAAACAAACAAAATGAACAAAAGAGTTTTTTCCAGGACTGGAGAAATGCTTCAGTAGAGAAGAGAACACAATAAGCTTGCAGAGGATCAGAGTTTGGCCAAAGCAAACACATCTAGCAGCTAACAACCAATTGACTCAGCTCCAAGAGCTCAGACACTCTCTGGATGCCAGCAACTTCATTCACATGTGTGCATACCCACCATCACCACCAAGCAGCTACTACATACACATGCATATTATTAAAATAAAATAAAACATTTTTAATAGAAGTTCCCCATTAGCAGTCTATAGTTAGAAGTGTACTTTTAAAGATTTATCAAATTTTCACTAGCCGAATCTCATTTGCTTGGTGAATTCAGTTAGTTCCCAATAGGCCGCGAAAATAAATAGTGGTCTTTTCGGGATTAGAAAAATTTTCACTAATGGAATCAAAAAATCTAGGCGAATTCAGTGACTTTCCAATGGGCCATGCTTGTATAAGTGTACTTTTCAAGATATAGCATCATTTTCACGAACTGAATCTAAGTATCATGGTGAATTCTGTAGGTTCCCAATAGGATGCGCTTGTAATAAGGGTACTATTTAGATATAGAAAAATTTGAAGGAACGGAAACACAGTTTCTTTGTGAATTAAGGTAGTTCCCAATAGCAGGCTCTAGTAATTAGTGTACTTTTAAAGATTTATCAAAATTTTCACGAGCTGAATCTCAGTTATTTGGCGAACTCAGTTAGTTCCCAATAGGCCACGATAGAAATAAGTGACTTTTCAGGGTATAGGAAAATTTTCACAAATGGAATCAAAATTTTATGCGAATTTACTCAGTTCCCAATAGGACATGCTTGTATAAGTGTACTTTTCAAGATATAGCATCATTTTCATGAACCGAATCTAAGTATGATGGTGAATTCAGTAGTTCCCAATAGGATGTGCTTGTAAAAATGGTACCATTCAAGATACAGCAACATTTTAACGAACTGAAACACAGTGTCTCTGTGAATTCAGGTAGTTCCCATTAGCAGCCTCTCGTAAGAAGTGTACTTCAAAAGATTGATCAAATTTTCACTAGCCAAATCTCATTTGCTTGGTGAATTCAGTTAGTTCACAATAGGCCATGATAGTAAAAAGTGGTCTTTTCGGAATATAGAAAACTTTTCGCAATTGGAATCAAATTTGTAGGCGAAATCAGTGAGTTACAAATGGGACATGCTTGTATAAGTGTACTTTTCAAGATATAGCATCATTTTCACGAAACGAATCTAAGCATCACGGTGAATTCAGTGGTTCCCTATAAGATGCGCTTAATTCCATTCATGTAAATTTTTCTATATCCCGAACAGTACACTTGTTACTATTACGGCCTATTGGGAACTAACGGAATTCACCAAGTATTTAGATTCGGTTCACGAAATTTTGATAAATCTTAAAGTAAACATATTACTAGACCTGCTAAAGGAAACTACCTGAATTCACAAAGAAACATTGTTTCAGTTCGTTAAAATGTTGTTGTATCGTGAAAAGTAAACTCATACAAGCAAGTCCCATTGGGAACTCACTGAATTCACCTAGAAATTTTGATTCCATTCGTGAAAATTTTTCTATATCCCGAACAGTCCACTTGTTTCTATTGCGGCCTATTGGGAACTAACTGAATTCACCAAGTTACTTAGATTCGACTCACGAAATTTTAATAATCTTTAAAGGTACGCATAATACTAGAGCCTGCTAATGGGAACTACCTGAATTCAAAATGACACAGTGTTTCATTTCGTTAAAATGTTGCTGTATCTTGAATAGCACCCTTATTGCGTGCGAATCCTATTGGGAACCTAATGAATTCACAATGATACTTAGATTCTGTTCCTTAAAAAGTTGCTAAATCTTGAAAAGTACACACATACAAGCATGTCCCAATAGGAACTCACTGAATTCGCCTAGAATTTTTTATTCCATTCGTGTAAATTTTTATATATCCCGAACAATGCACTTCTTACTATTGCGGCCTATTGGGAACAAACTGAATTCACCAAGTTACTTAGATTCGGCTCACGAAATTTTGATAAATCTTTAAAAGAACAAATATTACTAGAGGCTACTAATGGAAACTACCTGACTTCACAAAGAACCAGTGTTTCAGTTCGTTAAAATGTTGCTGTATCTTGAATAGTACCCTTATTACATGCGAATCCTATTGGGAACCTACTAAATTCACCATGATGCTTAGATTCCGTTCGTTAAACTGTTGCTATATCTTGAAAAGTACACTCATACAAGAATGTCCCATTGGGAACTCCTTAAATTCGCTAAGAAATTTTGATTCCATTCGTGAAAATTTTTCTATATCCTCAATAGTCGACTTATTACTATTGCAAACTATTGGGAACTAACTGAATTCACCAAGTTACTTAGAATTGGTAAACGTAATTATGATAAATCTTTATGATACTTAGATTCCGTTCATTAAAATGTTGCAATATTTTGAAAAGCACACTCATAAAAGCATGTCCATTGGGAACTCACTGAATTCCCGTAGAAATTTTGACTCCATTCCTGAAAATTTTTCTATATCCCGAACAGTCCACTTATTACTATTGCAGCCTATTGGGAACTAACAGAATTCACCAAGTTACTTACATTCGGCTCAAGAAATTGAGATAAATCTTTAAAAGTACACATATTACTAGAGCCTGCTAATGGGAACTACCTGAATTTACAAAGAAACAGTGTTACAGTTCGTTACAATGTTGCTGAATCATGAATAGTACCCTTATTACATGCGAATCCTTTTGGGAACCTACTGAATTCACCATGATACTTAGATTCCGTTCGTTAAAATGATGCTATATCGTGAAAAGCACACTCATACAAGCATGTCCCATTGGAAACTCACTGAATGCGCCTAGAAATTTTGATTCAATTCGTGAAAATTTTTCTATGTCCCGAACGGTCTACTTGTTACTATTGCGGCCTATTGGGAACTAACTGAATTCACCAAGTTACTTAGATACGGCTCACGAAATTTTGATGAATCTTAAAAGTACACATCTTACTAGAGCCTGCTAATGGGAACTACCTGAATTCACAAAGAAACAGTGTGTCAGTTCTTTAAAATGTTGCTGCATCTTGAAAAGTACCCTTATTACATGCGAGTCAATTGGGAACCTACTGTAATCAAAATGATACTTAGATTCCGTTCATTAAAATGTTGCTATATCTTGAAAAGCACACTCATAAAAGCATGTCCATTGGGAACTCACTGAATTCCCGTAGAAATTTTGACTCCATTCCTGAAAATTTTTCTATATCCCGAACAGTCCACTTATTACTATTGCAGCCTATTGGGAACTAACAGAATTCACCAAGTTACTTACATTCGGCTCAAGAAATTGAGATAAATCTTTAAAAGTACACATATTACTAGAGCCTGCTAATGGGAACTACCTGAATTTACAAAGAAACAGTGTTACAGTTCGTTACAATGTTGCTGAATCATGAATAGTACCCTTATTACATGCGAATCCTTTTGGGAACCTACTGAATTCACCATGATACTTAGATTCCGTTCGTTAACATGATGCTATATCGTGAAAAGCACACTCATACAAGCATGTCCCATTGGAAACTCACTGAATTCGCCTAGAAATTTTGATTCAATTCGTGAAAATTTTTCTATGTCCCGAACAGTCTACTTGTTACTATTGCGGCCTATTGGGAACTAACTGAATTCACCAAGTTACTTAGATTCGGCTCACGAAATTTTGATAAATGTTTAAAAGTACACATCTTACTAGAGCCTGCTAATGGGAACTACCTGAATTCACAAAGAAACAATGTTTCAGTTCATTAAAATGTTGCCGTATCTTGAATAGTACACTTAATACACGCGAAACCTATTGGGAACCCACTGAATTCACCATGATACTTAGATTCCGTTCGTTAAAATGTTGATATATCTTGAAAAGTACACTCATACAAGCATGTCCCATTAGGAAGTCACTGAATTCGCCTAGAAATTTTGATTCCATTCGTGAAAATTTTTCTATATACGGAACAGTCCACTTATTACTATTGTGGCCTACGGCAACTAACCGAATTGACCAAGTTACTTATTTTCGGCTACAGAAATTTGGATAAATCTTTAAAAGTACACATATTTCTAGAGGCTGCTAATGGGAACTAAATGAATTCACAAAGAAACAGTGTTTCAGTTCATTAAAAAGTTGCTGTATCTTGAATAGTAACCTTAATACATGCGAATCCAATTGGGAACCCACTGAATTCACCATGATACTTAGATTCTGTTCGTTTAAATGTTGCTCTATCTTGAAAAGTACACACATACAAGCATGTCCCATTGGGAACTCACTGAATTCGCCTAGTAATTTTGATTCCATTCGTGAAAATGTTTCCATATCTCGAACAATCCACTTGTTACTATTGCAGCCTATTGGGAACTAACTAAATTCACCAAGTTACTTAGATTCGGCTCAATAAATTTTGAAAAATCTTTAAAAGTACACATATTACTAGAGCCTGCTATAGGAAACTACCTGAATTCACACAGAAACAGCGTTTCAGTTCATTAAAATGTTGCTCTATCCTGAATAGCACCCTTATGACATGCGAATCCTACTGGGAAACTAATGAATTCACCGTGATACTTAGATTCCGTTTGATAAAATGTTGCTATATCTAGAAAAGTACACTCATACAATCATCTCCTATTGGGAACTCACCGAATTTGCCATGAAATTAGGTTTCTATTTGTGAAAATTTTTCTATATCCCGAACTGTCCTCTTGTTACTATTGCGGCCTAATGGGAACTAACTGAATTCACCAAGTTACTTAGATTCGGGTAAAGAAATTTTGATAAATCTTTAAAAGTACACATATTACTAGAGCCTGCTAATGGGAACTACCTGAATTCACAAAGAAACAGTGTTTCAGTTCCTAAATATATTGCTGTTTCTTGAATAGTACCCTTATTACATGCGAGTCCTATTGGGAACCTACTGAATTCACCATGATACTTAGATTCCGTTCGTTAAAATGTTGCTATATCTTGAAAAGTACACTCATACAAGCATGTGCCATTGGGGACTCACTGAAATCGCCTAGAAATTTTTTTTCCATTCCTGAAAATTTTTCTATATCCCGAACAGTCCACTTGTTACTATTGCGGCCTATTGGGAACTAAGTGAATTCACCAAGTTACTTGGATTCGGCTCATGGAATATGATAAATCTTTAAAAGTACACATACTACTAGAGCCAGTTAATGTGAACTACCTGAATTCACAAAGAAAAAGTGTTTCAGTTCTTTAAAATGTTGCTGTATCTTGCATAGCACCCATATTACATGCGAATCCTATTGGGAACCTTCTGAATTCACCATGATACTTAGATTCCGTTCGTTCAAATGTTGCTATATCTTGAAAAGTACACTCATACAAGCATGTGCCATTGGGGACTCACTGAAATCGCCTAGAAATTTTTATTCCATTCCTGAAAAATTTTCTATATCCCGAAAGTCCACTTATTACTATTGAGGCCTATTGGAAAGTAACTGAATTCACCAATTTACATAGATCCAGCTCACGAAATTTGATAAATCTGTAAAAGTACACATATTTCTAGAGCCTGTTAATGGGAACTACCTGAATTCACAAAGAAACAGTGTTTCAGTTCATTAAAATGTTGCTGTATCTTGAATAGTACCCTTAATACATGCGAATCCTATTGGGAACCCACTGAATTCACCAATACTTAGATTCCGTTTGTTAAAATGTTGCTATATCTTGAAAAGTACACTCATACAAGCATCTCCCATTGGGAACTCACTGAATTTGCCTAAAACTTTGATTCCATTCGTTAAAATTTTTCTATATCCCGAACAGTCCACTTGTTACTATTGCCGCCTACAGGGAACTAACTGAATTGGTCAAGTTACTAAAATTCGGCTCACGAAATTTTGAAAAATCTTTAAAAGCACACATATCACTAGAGCCTGCTATAGGGAACTACCTGAATTCACAAAAAAACAGTGTTTCAGTTCCTTAAAATGTTGCTGTATCTTGAATAGCACCCTTATTACATGCGAATCCTATTGGGAACCTTCTGAATTTTCCATGATTCTTAGATTCCGTTCGTTACAATGTTGCTATATCTTGAAAAGTACACTCATACAAGCATGTGCCATTGGGGACTCACTGAAATGGCCTAGAAATTTTATTCCATTCCTGAAAACTTTTTTATATCCTGAACAGTCCACCTGTTACTATTGCGGCCTATTGGGAACGAACTGAATTCACCAAGTTACTTATATTCGGCTCAATAAATTTTGAAAAATCTTTAAAAGTACACGTATTACTAGAGCCTGCTATAGCGAACTACCTGAATTCACACAGAAACAGGGTTTCAGTTCATTAAAATGTTGCTCTATTCTGAATAGCACCCTTATGACATGCGAATCCTACTGGGAAACTAATGAATCCACCATGATATTTAGATTCCGTTCTTTAAAATGTTGCTATATTGAAAAGTGCACTCATACAAGCATCTCCCATTGGGAACTCATTGAATTCGCCTAGAAATTATGATTCCATAAATGAAAATTTTTCTATATCCTCAACTGTCCTCTTGTTACTAATGCCGCCTATTTGGAACTAACTGAATTCACCAAGTTACTTAGAATCAGGTAAAGAAATTTTGATAAATATTTAAAAGGACAGATATTACTAGAGCCTGCTATAGGGAACTATGAATTCACAAAGAAACAGTGTTTCACTTCATTAAAATGTTGCTGTATGTTGAATAGCACCCTTATTACATGCGAATCCTACTGGGAACCTACAGAATTCACCATGATACTTAGATTCCGTTTGTTAAAATGTTGCTATATCTAGAAAAGTACACTCATACAATCATCTCCTATTGGGAACTCACTGAATTTGCCATGAAATTAGGTTTCTATTTGTGAAAATTTTTCTATATCCCGAACTGTCCTCTTGTTACTATTGCGGCCTAATGGGAACTAACTGAATTCACCAAGTTACTTAGATTCAGGTAAAGAAATGTTGATAAATCTTTAAAAGTACACATATTACTAGAGCCTGCTAATGGGAACTACCTGAATTCACAAAGAAACAGTGTTTCAGTTCCTAAATATATTGCTGTTTCTTGAATAGTACCCTTATTACATGAGAATCCTATTGGGAACCTATTGAATTCACAAAACACAATAAACACATGAGTTGTTTATGATGGAGATCATACTTCTGTGTTATAAAGCAAAATTCCTAAATCACTGCTTATTATATGACAATCTCTGATCCTTGCCAATACCTCTCCTTTAGGAATGTCTTCTGCTCTATCTCCACACAGGAAAGGCAAAAGTATGTGATGTAGATGTGAAAAAATAAATCAAATCTGTCTCTGTGACTTGGCTGCTCTCTAATTCTCAACATGGTATAGAACAGCTCTTCTCATTTCATAATGTATTTAATTCATGTTGAAATTATGCTAGTAAAATTTGAGATATACAAATACTGAGGGATGAGGTATTCATTATTGTTAATTGCCATGTATGAGAGGATCTAGATTCACTTAGGAAACAAATCCCAGACAATGACTCTAAGGGAGAATTATGACTGTCCTAACTAAGGTGAAAATACTCTGAATGTGGACTGCAACATTCAATGGGCTGCAGTCATGAATAGAATAAAAAGGAGAAAGTTGAGCCGAGCACAGCATTCATTTCTCTGCTTGTAATGCAATGTTAAGATGAGTTTCACAAAGTTTGTAGTCATGTCCTCCCTGTTAAATAGATAATGTCTTCAAAGTGAGAGGCAAAATAAACCTTTTATTCATCAAGTTTTATAAGAGGCTATGATTTGGGAAGAATACCCCAGACTCAAATAATATGCAACAGGAGAGAGTGTTAATTTTGTAGATAACCTGCCAGCAGGGAGGGGGGTCTACCATTCATCAGAATGGAAGACAAAGGTATGGAAATTTCAGGATCAATTTTAAGTCTGTTAAGGTAGGAATGGGTGACTTTGATCTTTCATTCCTATTACTGATTAGCTCTATCACCAGGAGTATGGCTGCCTTTGTGATTGGTTAAAGCACTGAGGGATTTGGGGACTTTTGCTACTTAATTATACTTGTCTCAGGCTAGCTGGTGGGTCAGATTTTACAGCTTCTGATTGGTTGCCCATGAGGTAGGCTCAGACGAGGTGGTAAGGCATCTTCCTGACTGGCTGCCAGCAAGTGGTATTTTTTCCTTGAATTGACTGTTTTCAGTCTTTTCCAGTTCTTGGAAACATAAATTTGGATTATTCTCCAAAACTGTTGGTTTTCAGCCTGTCATGGAGTCAGCCTGAGTCTGGCTCACTCAGTCCTCTCAGCTTCTTTCATCGGATATTTTCTTACATCAATAAAAAAATAACTAATATTCGTAGTAATTAGGTTTACTCATTTCTACATTGAGAATGTCTTAAAGGTTAACATGAAGATGGACAAGAGTTCAACTACTAATGCTGGGCTGGAATGAGGGAAGAGAAAAGGTGATAATAACAATGATCCAAGAAATGTTGATAAAGACAATTCATTTTATATTCCTGGGTTTTGCCTTTTTATCTGCCGCTTTAGATGTCTCCTACTAGAGAACATATAGACTTCAGCCTAGTATTCCTATAGATCTAATATTTCACTATAGAAGAAACTTGTTTAAAAACTGAGAGATGACTTGGTAAAGTGTACTGTGAAAATGTAAGAAACTGAGTTCTTATCTTTATCACCCATATGAAAAATCTAAACTTGTAGTGTTGTTTTTCTATTTTACGAGAGACAGAGTTGAGAAGACACACAAACGGGATTTCTGAATCTTGCTGGTTAGCCAGTATAGCAGATTTAGTTAAGCTCCAGAATCTCCCCCGAGAGACAAATTCAAAACAATAAGGTAGACAGCTGGAAAGATTACCCAGGTGAAAGGTCAATTGTTAGACAGAGAGATGACAGAAGAGAACCAACTCATGCTAGTTGTTTCCAGACTTCCACATGTGCTTTGTAGAATTTGCACACGCGAGAACAAGCACACACACACACACACACACACACACACACACACACACACTTACTCACAAAAGTCTACACAGACAATGTATAAACAGAATTTCAAAATTAATAGAACCTACAAAGTATTGAAAAACATAAGCTGGAGAAATAAGTGAAGAAGAAAACTGACATGAACCTTTGTCCTCTGCAAGTACAAATTTGGTAGATTGAACCTGCATACAGAAGTGTGTATGCCTGTACACAATATACATACACACAAACACTCTCAAACACACCACAATCCATTTTTGACTATACTAGTGTCACTATGCATCTATTATCCCATTGGCTCTCCTCCTGCTTACTCTTCTGTGTCATAGCTGGCAAGGACTAAACCTACCTACCTCCTCTGCATTTCTTTCCTTACCAATCCTTTTTACTCTCAATTTCCATTTGTCTTCTCTTTTCTCCTTTTGTTCTGTCATTTGTAGAAACGTACTGAATGTTTTCTTATAGAAACTTAAAGGAAAACTCTTATTACTCTATTGAGCTTTCTTCCACATTTCAAATTATAGCAATGAGATTCTTTGAGGATTTCTAAACTTTTTATTGTCATATTAATATTTGCAGGATACATTATTACTTATTTCTTAATGTGTCACTTCTTTGCTGGATGAATTTGAAGTAGGATGAAAAAAAAGTCATATATAATTAAGCTAATGCAACTAGAATGTATTTTAAAATTTCAGAATCAGATATATCTAATGACAAATAAAGAATGTCTAGGAATCCACATATAGTTACCAGTGCTCCCCGGCACTCACATGTTGTTACATTCAAGTTTCCCATCATAGAAAATACAGCAGTCAATCAAGCAAAAATGATTCCATTCCAGTCTGGAAGTGTATTGAATATAAGTTTGTTGTATAAAAACACTGATAGGGAGTATTGCAGATGATAATAACACAATGATAACCTATTTTTTACTTAATGTGTAATTGGTTTCCAGCTATTGAAATTTTAGTGCTTAAAGTTTTTCAAAAATATATTCTGGTTAAGTCACTGAAAATATGTCTGTCAATATCAAGATATATTGCCCATATCTTATAGTGGATTTTCAGATCTTGAGGATGAAAAACACACGCTTTTGATATGAAACTTGAAACATAGTCACCATGAAAAGCTTAGTCAGAGAAAGTTGGAACATGCCTATAATCTCAGGAGAGTGAGGAAATCAGATCTCTGATCAAGGTCAGCCTGAGACAGATCAAATTTCAAGTAAAGAACACCATAGATCCAGATGTTGTGGTACACATTTTAATCTGGGAAAGATTTTCTGCTGGAGGCATACATAAGGTCAGTGAAAGAAGGAAAGTTTCCTTTTTCTATGCAACTGCTTGCAGTTACTTGCTAGCATGCTTTCCAAACTTCTTGCCCAGCAGAATTTAGGGTTGCAGAGACAACATTTAGTGGGCTACTAGGAGTGGTAGTGAATGTGCTTTTCCACCTCTTGATTCCTGGACCCATAGATCCTGTCTGTGGGAGAAACTGCACCATATATAATATGCTGATTCAAAGCATACACTCCCTTGTGAAGAGACTTGCCCCAGATTTCCATGCTGTTTCCATCTAATTGGAGTACAAAGAAGCTGTGTTCCAGAGATGTTCAAGGTTGTATCTCCTGCTGCAGCTGGACTTGTAATGTGTAAGAATCACCAAGGTAGTATTGGCTTTAAAGGTATAAAGGGGTCATGAGATCACCTGAGGCTTGGCACTGTGAGAGTGTAGGGATGGCCATTGTTGAAGGAACAGCCTGAGTAACAGTTGAGGTCTCAGGAATGAAGGGACCATGAAAAGAAGTTGAGGCTTAGCATCATGAAGAGAGTCTATGAGAGACTACTGGTGAAACCTGATTGTAGGTGAAGACCCCAGCATATTGGAGATTCCAGAACCATGGGATGATCACCAAGAAAAGCATCAGGGAATTAGAGTCAATTAGAGCTTAGAGTGCTACAGAGTACAGTGCTAGAAAAGTGGCAAAACCCTTTTGAGGAGCCCAGAAAATCATGTGTGGATCCTAGACATTCGAACAAGGTGCTGTAAAGGTTAACTTGTCTTGGATGCCACAAGATGTTAGAGATACCAGAGTCGTAGGCAATCTGCTGACGAAAGTTTGCAACAGGGAATGGAAGAACAGAGAAAGAAGAAGTTTCTTGCTGTTAAATGCAGGATCTGGCAATAGAAGTGAACAAGGATGGAAAGATTCAGAAATCTGATGATTGCTTTGGCTTTGACACCAGACATGGAGATGCACAGTTTGGAGTTTGCTCAGGTTGATTTTCATCTTGTTTCATCCAGTGTTTTCTTACGATGACATTTTGGAATGATAATGTTTATCCTGCATGATATTGGGGGTATGTGGTCTTCTTTTTGTTTTTGATTTTTAAGGGATTACAGTTTAGAGATTACCTAATCTCAGAAGAAACATTGAACTTTGAACTCCTAGCATTGGAGAAACTCTTATAGACTATGGGGACAGTAAAGTTGGAATAATGTATTTTGCATTGTGCTGTGCCTAGGTATGACCTCTATAGAGTCATGTATTTGAACTGTCCTATTGTAACCAGGGAGTAGAATGTGGTTTGAATATATTTGGCAAATTGGAAGTGGTACTATCATGAGATGTGGCCTTGTTGGAGGAAATGTGTCACTGTGGGCATGGGCTTTGAGACCCTCTTTCTAGCCAGGTAGGAACCAGTCATCTCCTGCTTGCCTTTGAAATAAGATATCACAATTTCAACTCCTCCAGGACCATGCTTTCTGCTTTGATGATAATGGATTGAACCCCTGAACCTGTAAAGCAAGCCCCAATTAAATGCTGTCCTTTAAAATATTCACCTAGGTCATGGAGTCTCTTCACAGTAATGAAAACCCTAACTAAGACAATGGTGTTGTAAGTGCTGCTTTCACAAAGATTAGTTCTCAAAATGGAGCAACATGTCCCATTGGAGGCCTTCAGAGGTTTGTAGTTCAAGACATTGGAACTACTCATGGGTTTGTTGAGCAGAAACGGATAGGAAAAAAAAAAAAAAAACATGACGCATACTGCTATCCCTGGAATTTCAAAACTCTCTCACACATGTGACTTCACATGATTGAAGCTAAGATGGATATTGGCATTTCACTAACTTCAGTACTAATTATAGGGTCTGAAGCAGACCTGCAGAAGACCCTTTAATATCTTGCTTTTTAGGGAATAATTACAAAATATTAAAAAGTACCCAAGAATAAAGTATGGAGAAAGTCTGGTAACAACAGATCCAGGAGACTAAGGCTAAATGTTTCTTTATCTCTTTAACTCTTCATAAAAACAGTTCACTATGAGCTGTTGGCTCCTGGAGAAAACTGGCAAGGATAGTCAGCAAAACTGACTCTATTCGATGCTTTACCATAGAACATGGGGACTTCAGTTCAATAAATGATTTATGCCATTGATGTACTTCTCTGTGTTTTCCTTTACACAAAAGACATATTAATAAAATAGCATGATTAAGCATGGAAAAGTAGTTCAGTATCGAAAAGTTCCTGTTGTGTCAGCAAAAAGATCTGATTTAATCCCTAGCAACAATATAAAAAGCCAAGCATGAGAGTTGGGGCACAGACAAAAGAGGATCACTGGCATTGCTAACTGCCAGCTTAGCTCCAAGTTTAATGAGTGAGATTGTCTCAAGGAAACAAGGTGGCAAGTAACACAGCTGGATGCATGATTTCAACATCTGTGTTCCATGTAAACCCCTGTCCAAAGGCATAGTATATGCAGATTCTGAAAAAAGGCAAAATGGGAAAATTTGTTATTTCTACAAAACTACCACTTGAGGCACTCTGAGGAAAAAAATTCATCATGGAAAATAGTTGTTAATGAATAAAATGAATCTCTGGGCTCATATTTCCAATTACAGCAGTAGAATGATTGAGGGGACAAAGCTCCAGAAAGAGACATTTTGGAGGACTCCCCAATCAAATAGGAGCCTGAGAAACAAGGCTACAGATCTGCTCTAGACAGACATTTATCCCTATTAACTCAGACTATTAATATTAATATATTCTGGAAGAGATAGCCAGGAGCCCACTCTTTTATCTTGCTGGGCAGAAACTGAATATTGAATGACCTTGAATAAATGGAGTGTTATTGATGCCATTTTTGTCTCAAAAGAAGGAAAACCAGGGAGCCATCCCTAATCTCTCTCTTTTGTTTGGTTTGAGTTTTAGTCTCAAAGAAACCTAAGCAAAAACTCAAAGTAGCAGGCTATAAAGACAAGTGTAATTTTAGATAGTGTGGCCTGTGAAGAGCTCATCTTTTCTCTATCTGTTAGCAAGACTAGACTCTCTGAACTCAACAGAGAAGGAGCATATTCCCTTTCACTGCCAATTGAAGATGATTTAACAATGAGAAGACCCGTTGTGCTCTCTAAGGAAAATTAGGCACATAATGAGAAGAGACTGCCAGGATTCATTAGTGGTGCAGTTCCACATTTTATTAAGTGCTGTGAGCCTGGTTTATTTCATGAAAAGGTCTGAGTGCATGAAGGACAAGATATTAAAGACAATAAAGAAAAACAGTTTCACTACGTAAAGGTGCGGTGTGTCTAAAGCATACAAACTCCCCAGCAATCACAATCATGAGGTTAGAAAATGGCTAACACCATCTTTAGTATTTGTTGTTTGATATTTTGTTTTAATGATTTTTTCCTTCATTTGGAGATGTTTTCAAGCATCTTATTATTAAGCTTATTCTTTGACAATTATTTACATAAACATAATGCTGTTTGATTACCCTCTCTCTTCCTGTGAGACTAAAAACAGGAACAATATACATTACAAGTTAATGAGAAAACAAAACAATAAAAATATACCTTCCAGGCTGAAGGTTTTGTTTGTAGTGAAGATTAAGTTCCAGTTTTTACAACGTTAAATCTGTGAAATACTTACAGAATAAGTTTGTTTGTCCTGTATTAAGTCCTTGCAAGTTAAGATTTCTATTTGTAATGAAGAATACATTTATTTCTACTCTGACTTAAAATGCAAAATCTGTTTTAAGGTATTTACTCATTTACTTATTTATTTATTTGTATTTTTTTTCAAGACTGGGTATAACTAGCTCTGGGTGCCCTGGAAATAACCCTATATTTTTAATTGATGATCTTATAGCATATAGTATTGGTGTTCTGTTCAGAATGTTGTCTCATATGCCAAAGTGTTTAAGGCTGTTTTCTAATTTCTCCTCTATCAAGTTCAGTGTTTCTGGTTTCATGGTAAGGTCACTGATCTACTTGTACATGAGATTTATGCAGGATAATAAATATGGCATCTTTTGCATCCTTCCACCTGGAGACACCCAGTTTGACAAAATCTATTTTTTGAAGATTTTTCTTTACAGATGATAATTTCTGGCTTCCCTGTCCTTAGGTGTGAATTTATGTCTGGGCCTACAATTCAATTCTGTTTGTTGTTATATCTGTTTTTATGCCAATACCTTGTGGGTTTTATCACTGTAGCTTTATAGTATGACTTGAAAATCAGTGAAAATAATACCTCCAACATTTTCTGTTGTTCTTTTTGTTGTTGTTCTTTTTTGTTTTTTTTTCATATTCGGGACTGTTCTGGATATCATGGGTTCTTGGATTTTGATTTTCTCTATGAAGTTGAGAATTGTCATTTCCTGGTCTGTAAAGAATTGTGTTGGAATTCTGATGGGGATTGCATTCAGTCTGTAGACTTTTTTGATAAAAACGACCATTTTTACTGTTAATCCTACCAATCCCTGAGGATCGAGATCTTTCCATTATCTGGTATCTTCTTCAATTTTTCCTTCAAAGATTATAAGCTTATAAGCATAGAAACCTGTCATTGACTTGGACAGACATTATCTACATCTTGAGGCTCATGTGAAGAGTGATTGTTTCCTCATTTTCGTCCTCAGTCTGTTTATCATTTCTATATAGAAAGGCTACTGAGGACTTACAGTTAATCTTGTATGCAACTACTGTGTTAAAAGTGTTTATCAACCCGCGGAGATACCTAGTAGAATTTTAGGGTCACTAATGTACTCTCATTTCATCCAAAGTTAATGACACTTTCAATTCTTCCTTTCCAATTTGTGTCCCCTTGATCTCATTTGGCTGTCTTATTGCTACAGATAAAACTTCAAGTGCTATGTTGAATAGTATGAACAGAGTGGAATGTCTTGTTCCTTATTTTAGTGGAATTAGTTGGCATTTCTATCCATTCAATTTGGTGTTAGCTATCGACTTGAAGTAAATCAAGATATGTTCCTTTTCCACTAATCTTGTGAATGCTTTTACCATGAAGGGGTGGTAGAATTTATTAAAGACTTTTCACATATCACTATCTGCAGATGATATGATAGCATATTCAAGTAATCCCAAAAGCTCCACCAGGGAACTACTGAACCTGATAAACACCTTCAGCAAAGTGGCTGGGTATAAAATTAACTCAAATAAATCAGTAGCCTTCCTCTACTCAAAAGAGAAACAAGTCTAGAAAGAAATTAGGGAAACGACACCCTTCATAATAGTCCCAAATAATATAAAATACCTCAGTGTGACTTTAAACAAGCAAGAGAAAGATCTGTATAAGAACTTCAAGCCTCTTTAGAAAGAATTTGAAGAAGATCTCAGAAGATGGAAAGATCTCCCATGTTCATGGATTGGCAGTATTAATGTATTAAAAATGGCCATTTTACCAAAAGCGATCTACAGATTCAATTCAATCCCAATCAAAATACCAATCCAATTCTTCAGAGTGTTAGACAGAACAATTTGCAAATTCATCTGGAATAACAAAAAACCCAAGATAGCTAAAACTATCCTCAACAATAAAAGGACTTCTGAGGGAATCACTATCCCTGAAGTCAAGCATTATTACAGAGCAATAGTGATAAAAACTGCATGATATCGGTACAGAGACAGATGCATAGACCAGTGGAATACAATCGACGACCTAGAAATGAATTCACACACCTATGGTCACCTGATTTTTGACAAAGGAGCCTAAACCATCCAATGGAAAAAAGAGCATTTTCAGCATATGGTGCTGATTCAACTGGAGGTCAACATGTAGAAGAATGCAGATCGATCCATGCTTATCACCCTGTACAAAGCTTAAGTCCAAGTGGATCAAGGACCTCCACATCAAACCAGATACACTCAAACTAATAGAAGAAAAAGTGGGGAAACATCTCGAACACATGGGCACTGAAGAAAATTTCCTGAATAAAACACCAATGGCTTCTGCTCTAAGATCAAGAATCGACAAAGGGGATCTCATAAAACTGCAAAGCTTCTTTCAGGCAAAGGACACGGTTCTTAGGACAAAACGGCAATCAAATGATTGGGAAAAGATCTTTGCCAATCCTACAACTGATAGAGGGCTTATATCCAAAGTATACAAAGAACACAAGAAGTTAAACCTCAGGGAGACAAATAACCCTATTAAAAAATGGGGTTCAGAGCTTGTAGTGAGCCATATTGGATTTGGGCCTGGCTGCTTTGTACTGCATGTCCACAGTAAAAGTCATGGGATTTTTGGACAGAGACCTCTCCCATGTATTTATGGCACAGGAAGAAAAGATCAAGTAGTAAACACCTTGTGTCAACTCTGCTGAGCCCAGCTGATGCATGTGGAACTGATACACCTGGACCACACCTGGGTGGTGATCAATTTTCTTCTGCCTTTTGCTTCCTCAGCCTTTATCCTTGAGATTTAGGCTGGTTTTCTTGGATTTCTCCCTAATTAATTCAGGTCTCCTAGTTGGTCTTTTGTTATGGAAGTCAAGAGCTAGGTAGTCAGGAGCCAGGGTTTCCCACTGTGCTTTCCAGTTATTTTCTACCTGGAGACTTGGGTATATAAGTGGTGAATAAATCTATAGGAGTCTCTCACTCTTCTTCCTCACTCTCATTCTTCCTTCTGCTCTTCCACTCTTTCTCTCTTTCTCTCTCTCTTCCTCTCTCTCTCTCTCTCTCTCTCTCTCTCTCTCTCTCTCTCTCTCTTCCTCTCTTCATCTCCTGGCTTGACATTATAACCTCTGTGTGTGTGTGTGTGTGTGTGTGTGTGTGTGTGTGTGTGTGTGTGTTTCTTTCATCCTGTAGGCTTTCACCCGATTCTCCGTACTGTGTTGGTGCTGGCGCCGACAAATGGAGGTCCCACCGAGATCAGAGAAGAAAGGGGTACCACCTACGGAATGTCCCTGGAGCCCGGCCGGCATAGGAGAAGGACGGATTGGGGGTAAGATGGGCCAGAAAAAGCCTGGATGATTTGGGCTAGCCTGAGTAAAACTTGTCATAAAAAAGGGACAAGGTAACGGTAAAGTGTTTTTGCATATGCATTCTGTTAGAGTTATATTTTAGTCTTTGGACCCTGACTAGAGATAGTTTACACCCCAGACATGAGAGAGAATGGGTTTGGGAAAAACAGTCCTCCCGGACTCTCCGCGGTTGCTTTGGAGAAAGAGAAAAACCTTTTCAGAGCTCTGCTAGGAACAGAGGGAAAGCAGGAGACGTCCTGCCTCTCTGCTGGCTCCTATTGGAGAAATGCTTATTTCTGGTTCTGGGTTCCATAGGTAGGATATGTGTGTCCCTTCGGTGGGACACCATCTAGTTTTTTCCCTTTATGTCTATTGTCTGTCCTTGGTGCACCAAGCTGTCCATGTCTGCCAGTTTATGTCTGTGGTTTTTGTTTCTCGTTGTTTAAATGTTTTATGTATGTTTCATGTTCAAAAAAGAAAAAATGGTAAAAACTTTATCTGTCAATCGTTCACATCTTGATTTGGTTTTAACTCCTTTCAAAAAGGAACAAATGAATAAAAAGCAATTTCAATCGGCCTTTAGAGCCCTGCACCTATAGCTAGGAGCATAGGTCAGGTGGAGAAGCCGCCCGGGGGTGAGCGTCTCCACGAGCTGATCTTAAAGGTGCCAGCAGCTCCTCAGCTTCTTTGATACAGGAGCTGATGGCTGTTTCTTTTAGAAAAATCCCTGACTTATTATTAGACTTAGCAGGTGACAAGGTGCTTCTCTTAAAATCATAGCTAGAAAAATAAAAATGGTGCTTGGTCTAAATATTAAAGATAGGTATAGCCACTTCAATTTTGTTTCTGATTGGTTTTAAATGTATAAATATGCTCTACATGCCTTGGTTATGGACTATTGGTTTTTAAGTTATTGGATATGGTTAAAAAGGTATAATATTGGCAACAGAAAGTTGACATAAAGCTGGTAATTTGGATAGAGTCATTCTAGACAACATGCAGTATGAGCCAACCTAGGGAAACAGGTCTAAATTGAGAAAGTATTTTTATGGAACTCTTATTCTAGAAACCAGGCTTCTAAAAGAATTTAGGGCAATGTCTCTTTGTTGAGGTATTGGAGACCGCACCATCGTGCATTCATATGTAGGAATTGGCAGTCAAACTTTGTAGCATGAAGGATAGACTCGGTGTTTTGGAGACTAGATTGTTAGAGGTTAAGTTTTGCTTTCCAAAGTTATGGTTTGCCCTGAGGTTATCTGTATTTTAATGCTAATTCCACTGCCCCAAGGACAGCTGCCTAGTCACTACTCAGAACTCAGGTGACCTTGTGGTTGTGCTCTGGTGTTACAAGGAGAATGTAAGGATTGTAATTAAGGATTGCCAGTGTTGCATTTACTAACTCAAACTTATTTATAATTAGGAAAAAATCAAACAGGTAGAGCTTGTTACAAGATTTACAAAGGATTGATGAGGTTTTAGAACTTGTGAGAGCATTATAGCCTGTTTGCTTACTCCAACTGCCATTTCAAGATAGATTTAGAGGATTGTTTTTATGCAGTTTGTTTACATCCTGTAGATTGTGAGTTTTTATTTTGTGAGCTTGCTTATAATTTTAGAGAGCCCATGAAGTCATATCATTAAAAATTTTACAAAAGAGGGGTTGGGTATTTAGCTCAGTGGTAGAGCGCTTGCCTAGCAAGCGCAAGGCCCTGGGTTCGGTCCCCAGCTCCGAAAAAAAGAAAAAAAAATTTACAAAAGAATGGCTAATAGCCTTGTATTATGTAATTTTTTGCTTCCATGTAAGAAGTTAGAACTTTGAATCTTTCAGTGTATATGGAAAATTTTACTACAAACCTTTGCTCTCAAAATGAGCTTTAACATTTGGGGAGTAGCTATTGCTCCAGAGAAGATTCAATATTCATTTTTAATATTTAAAACTAATTTTAAGCTTCTAAGGATATGTTAATTGGCTAAGTACCTCACCTTACCAGAGGACTTAGGTCTTTGTTATCCTCATTGGAGATAAAGCTTCAGTTGTTTTAATACAGAATTGTAGGCTAGAGTCATGGAAGTATTTTAAAAAGAAACCTGGTGAAACATACCTTATTCCAAACAGCAATCAAATTGGTTATTACAAAATACTGATATTTGGCCTATTACATATACAAATCTCAGGCAAAATTTGTAATTTTACTCTTTGCATGCTTTTGTATTTCCTGTACATTTGTGCATGCAACCCATAGAAAATTGCGCTTACTGTGTTTATAGGTGGTTCATCTAATGAAAAGGCTACATGTATGATTGGATCACTTCTTTATTCTCTTGAGTTTCCGCTGCTTCAGCACAGATTATTAAATTACGTGCTGTAGCCACTGTTTTTAAATGTTAAAAATCAAGCTTTCAATTCATACACTGATAGCCAATGTGTGGCTTGTGGTTTTACAATTGATTAAAAAGTTTATGTAGTTTATGTTTTTTTTTTATTACTAGCCCTCAAATTTTACAATTACTTAATGCTTTATTAGAGGCAGGTTTTCTACTTAAAATCAGTGAGTGATGATTTCAGTGTGAATTGTCTGACAACTCACTGTCCTTTCAGTGCTCTGGCTCAGAGAACTAAACAAAACCATAGACCCAGCTCTTTGAAAATATTAATGGAGTTGATAACACACCCTCACGAAAAGAGGAAGACTCCATTTGCTTACCTTCAACGCCCAGCCTCACCCTGCCAACTCAGGGATTTCTAAATAAGGCTAAATCTGGACCTTGTTTACAGGATTAGGCATTTCTAATTAATGCTTAAAACTTGTGAGGTGCTGGAGAGATGGCTTAGTGGTTAAGAGCACTAAGTATTGTTCCTTTGTAGGCCATTTGGGAACTCAAACTGGATTGCCTGGACCCCTTAGCAAGGGAGAACAATGATGCCAGGCAGATTATAGGCCTTACATAGAAACAATTAGTCAAAAAATCTCATTCTTTATATCCAAAACAATAATGCTAGAGACAATAATTTGGTATACAAGTCAATTTATGAATACAACTGCTCAGTGTCCTCAATTATCTTAATAAATAAATAACATTTTAACAATTTTAATAAATAAAAAGGGGGAGTTATCCCTGTATGCTAAATAATACTCTTTTTATTTCAATTTTAAAATTTGGATGCCAAGGAACTCTTGTTTATGGTGTTTATGGCACGCTACAACTAGGCATACTTCTGCCTAGGTGAAATAGAAAGATCCACATATTGGCATGATACTGTCCAGGTATTTTATATGGGGAAGAGGGAATGTTTGTGTTTTTTCTACAGGATGCTACAAGAATATGCCAGTATGAGTGTCTGGTGAGACATGCTGATCCTGGGAGCATGAAGATTCAGCTCTCGTGGTTCGGGTTCCTGGAGTCATTCCTGTGCCCTTAGAGGAAGATGGAGGATTCCCCCTCATCTTTTGTCATCACAGAAATTCTGGCATTGCTGCAGTCATTGTGTCCCATCCCACTGTGGCCTGCGCTCCAACCCTCTGTGCACTACTGCTTGCTGGAAGCTGCTGTGGACTGGGGAACTCTGCCCTGATTCTGCAGATCTCAGACATGGTTCCATTGTTTGCTGGTTGTTCCAGAGAAGAATGACCGATCCTGAACTGTCCTGGGAAAGACCTTGGCATTTTCGCTGCTATTGTAGCAGCCATTACTGTTGCAGCCATTGTGTCTGCAGTGTCTAGAGTTACCCTCCCCCAATATATTGTTAGGCAAGCACAGTGGGTGAACTTTCTGGAGTAGTTGCTAACAATTGGGAATTCTAAATTTGATTATAGGAGCGGGTTGACTACGGCCCTTGGTGGTAGCAGCTGAGGAGAACCAGATGAGGTGCCCACTACATATCAGGAGAGGCTCAACTTCCACAATCTCTTAAATTAATGCCTTCTGGCCCCTGCTCCTTCACCCCTGGGCTCAAGTAAGAGGAATGAGAATATGACCTGATATAGCTATTCTCAGCGACGGGCAAATTCCTCTGACCCTTGACCAATCTAGACATGGAGCCTTGAGGTCGACAAGGTGGTCCTATGACAGAGAGGCTGGGGTCTGAGAGGTTGATCCTAAAACAGAGGTAGCTACACCCCGTTTAAACGTACAGGCCGGTCAAATGCTCCTCTGCCCAGTTTCTCCCCCAATAAACACACGTATAGCCCAGAACGGTGTGTTACAGCATAAGTTCATTCCTAACCATTGGGGTGCAGTCCTACCTGCAAGAGTGGCTCGCCATGGCCGAGCTGGGCACTCTGTGAGGCATGTCTGATCTCTGTCAGACCACTACTTCCACCTAATGGTCTTTTATAAAAGAATAACGGGGGTGATGTAGTGAGCCATATTGGATTTGGGCCTGGCTGCTTTGTAACTGCATGGCCACAGTAAAAGTCATGGGATTGTTGGACAGAGGCCTGTCCCATGTATTTACGGCACAGGAAGAAAAGATCAAGTAGTAAACACCCGGTGTCTCCACTGCATGACCTCTGCTGAGCCCAGCTGATGCATGTGGAACTGACACACCTGGACCACACCTGGGTGGTGATCAATTTACTTCTGCCTTTTGCTTCCTCAACCTTTATCCTTGAGATTTAGGCTGGTTTTCTCGGATTTCTCCCTAATTAATTCAGGTCTCCTAGTAGGTCTATTGTTACCGAAGTCACGAGCCAGGTAGTCAGGAGCCAGGGTTTCCCACTGTGCTTCCCAGTTATTTTCTACCTGGAGACTTGGGTATATAAGTGGTGAATAAAGCTATAGGAGTCTCTCATTCTTCTTCCTCACTCTCACTCTTCCTTCTGCTCTTCCGCTCTTTCTCTCTCTCTTCCTCTCTCTCTCTCTCTCTCTCCCTCTTCCTCTCTTCCTCTCCTGGCTTGACATGATAACCTCTGTGTGTGTGTGTGTGTGTGTGTGTGTGTGTGTGTGTGTGTGTGTGTGTTTCTTTCATCCTGTAGGCTTTCACCCGATTCTCAGTACTGTGTCATTGCTAGCGCCGACAAGAGCTAAACAAAGAATTTCCAGCTGAGGTATACCAAATGGCTGAGAAACACCTAAACATCTTTAGTCATAAGGGAAATGCAAATCAAAACAACCCTGAGATTTCACCTCACACCAGTGAGAATGGCTAAGATCAAAAACTCAGGTGACAGCAGATGCTGGCAAATATGTGGAGGAAGAGGAACACTCCTCCATTGTTGGTGGGATTGCAGACTGGTACAACCATTATGGAAATCTGGAGGTTCCTCTGAAAATTGGACATTGAACTACCTGAGGACCCAGCTATACCTCTCTTGGGCATATAACCAAAAGATGTCCCAACGTATAACAAAGACGTGTGCTTCGCTATGTTCATATTTATAATAGCCAGGAGCTGGAAAAAACCCAGATGCCCTTCAGCAGAGGAATGGATACAGAAAATGTGGTACATCTACACAATGGAATATTACTCAGCTATCAATAGCAATGACTTTATGAAATTCATAGGCAAATGGATGGAACTGGAAAATATCATCCTGAGTGAGGTAACACACTCACAGAAAAACACAGATGGTATGCACTCATTGATAAGTGGTCATTAGCCCAAATGCTTGTTTTACCCTAGATGCACAGAACACATGAAACTCAAGAAGGATGACCAAAATGCGAATGCTTCATTCGTTCTTCAAAAGGGGAACAAGAATACCCTTGGGAGGGAATAGGGAGGCAAAGTTTAGAACAGAGGCGGAAGGAACACCCATTCAGAGCCTGCCCCACATGTGGCCCATACATATACAGCCACACAATTAGGCGAGAGGGATAAAGTAAAGAAATGCAGGCCGACAGGAATTGGATGTAGATCTCTCCTGAGAGACACACCCAGAATGTAGCAAATGCATAGGCGAATGCCAGCAGCAAACCGCTGAACTGAACACAGGAACCCAGTTGAAGGAATCAGAGAAAGGACTGGAAGAGCTTGAAGGGGCTCGAGACCGCATTTGAACAACAATGCCAACCAACTAGAGCTTCCAGGGACTAATCCACTACCCAAAGACTATATATGGACTGACCCTGTGCTCCAACAGCATAGGTAGCAATGAATAGCCTAGTAAGAGCACCAGTGGAAGGGGAAGCCCTTGTTCCTGCCAAGACTGAACCCCCAGTGAACGTGATGGTTGGGGGCAGGGCAGTAATGGGGGGGGATGGGGAGGGGAACACCTATAGAGAAGGGAAAGGGGAGGGGTTAGGGGATGTTGGCCAGGAAACCAGGAGGGGAATAACAATCGAAATGTAAGTAAGAAATACTCAAGTTAATAAAATGAAAAAAGTAAAAAAAAAAAAAAAGACTTTTCACTATCTAATGAAATGATCCTTAGATTTTTTTTTTTTGCTTTATTTTCATAATGCATTACTTTACTGTTTTTCTTATGTTCAACAATCCTTACATCTCTGGGATGAAACCTACCTGTCCATGGTGAGTGATCTCTTGGATGTATTCTTGCATTTGATTGGCAAAAATTTTATTGAGTATTTTTCATCTGTGTTCCCAAGGTAAACTGTTTGGTTTTCAATTCCCGTTCGCTCATTATGTAGTTTTTACATCAACTACAAATATGTAATATGTGTCCTCATAAAATCAACACTTATCTATATGTGCTACCTCAGCATAATCCTCCAGCTTCCCCTGCTATATTCCTTCCATGCTTCCCTAGACGATGAACTATAACCTGGATGTATGAGATGGAATCCACACGTTCCTCATGAAGTTGGTTTTGGTAAGTGTTTTGTTAGGGCAACACAAAACAAATTAGAGCATCTGACTTTTATGTAAGTTTCGGGCATTCAAACTCAAGTCCTCATGTTTTCACGTTAAAACCTTACCCAACCATCTCCCAGTACATTTCCAATTGCTGTGAAATGATCACATTCTCGTTGTAGGATGTCAGATTCCCCAAACTTGAACATGCATTGTAGGAGGGAAGAAACATCACATATCTTGAAAGGTGGAAACTTGACTGAGTCTAGACACTCCCCACCCCACAAGCTTTAGGGAATCTCAGAGGGAGCCAATGATGACCAAGAAGCAGTGACAGGAGATAAATCTTTGGACTTGTAGAGTTTCATTCAACTTGTGTTGTTTTTGTGAGTCACCTTCTATGTTGAAGTGGGATATTTTGGTAAGGCAGCTGCTTTTGTGTCAGCAATGCTCTAAAGTACTCTCCAGTGAAACCCCTGTTTCTCATCCCCCAAAAACTCATTGCATCACCAAATTGGACTTTGATACAGTTGTCACTTTAGTCTGACATGGCTTTTTTCATAAGTCATCTAGTCCTCTCTTCTCTCTTCTCTCATTTCACTCTATTCCTCACTCTTCTGTATGTGTGTACTTATTGCATGTCCCCAAGAAAAGACCTTTACAAAATAAGTAGGAATAATTAATATATGCAGTATTCATGTTACTTAAGGATTAGAACTATATATTTTATTAAATTTCATTTACTCAAAAACCCAACAAAATGTAAGGGTGTTTTCGGCCTAAATTAAAATTATAATGTTCAAAATTATACACAAAACTGCTACTAGATCTTCTGCTTTTGTTCTATTGATATCATTATATATTAAAATAAATTGGGTAGACACATGTGCATACATGCACACACCAGCACTTAAAGAGAGTTTTTTTCTATTTTCCTTTCTTTGTTGGATATTTTCGTTATTTACAATTCAAATGTTATCCCCTTTCCTTCTTTCCCTCCAAAGAACCCCTATCTTATCCTTCATTCCCCTCCTTCAATTAGGGTGCCCCCCACCTACCCATCTGCTCCCTCCTGCCTCCCCTCCCTGGCATCCCCCAATACTGAGGCATCAAGCCTTCAGAAGTCCTAGGGCCTCTTCTCCCATTGATGCTTGACAAGGCCATTCTTTGCTACAGATGTGGCTGGAGCCAGGAGTCACTATATGGGTACTCTTTGATTGGTGGTTTTGTCCATGGGAGCTCTGGGATGTCTTTTTAGTTGATATTTTTGTTCTTCCCATGGGGTTGTAAACATCTTGAGCTCCTTCAGTCCTTTCTCTAACTCCTCCCTAGGTATCCCAGCACTCAGTCTGATGATTGGTTGCAAGCATCTTAATTTGTATCAGAGCAGCTCAGAGGACAGCTGTAGCAGGCTCCTGTCAGCATGAACTTCTTGGCATCCACAATAGTGTCTGATTTTGGTGACTGTATATGGGATGGATCCTCAGGTGGGGCAGACTCTGAATGGCCTTTCTTTTAGTCTCTGTTCCACATTTTGTCTTCGCACTTCCTCCTGTAAGTATTTTGTTTTTCCTTCTAAGAAGGATAGAAGCATTCACACGTTGGTCTTCCTTTATCTTGAGCTTCATGTGGTCTGTGGATTATATAGTGGGTATTCTGAGCTTTTGTGCTAATATCCACTAACAGTAAGTGCATACCGTGTGTGTTATTTTGTGATTAGGTTAACTCACTCAGGATGACACTTTCTAGTTCTATCTATTTGCCTAAGAATTTCATGAAGTCATTTAAGTACTTAAATAGCCCTATAAATCCCAATGCTAGGAATCTTAGTCCCAGTCTGAAAACAGACTATGTAACTAAAAGCAAAATCCAGTCTTGGGGCATTCCACTCATGATTTTTCCTGTAAGACCATGCTAGAAATGTCATTTAATGTACAGTGTGACTTTCCACTGTTTATGGAGATCTTTCCTTGGCTAATCTCCTGCATGTAGCAGCTAACTAAACATGAAGCCACTCCATGTCAGAAATATTATAACCCAGGGGACTTGTTGTAAAATTCTTATGATTATTTTAAGATCTATTACTTACATAGGGACAGAAGTATTTGTAGCATTTTGCATTCAGCAAGACATGCATCATTAAGAAAATATCTGCAAATATTAGAAACAAAGAGGTTATAATTAAATAACTGAGTAGCAGTGAACTTCAGGTACTCAAGATACAGACATATAAGAATAAAAGAGAGGAATCATATATAGCAACTCTGAATTTGGGAGAACAGTAAGTATACCAGTTAATTTTTCCAATTTTTGTGACAAAACATATAACAGAAGCAACTAAAGAAAGTATTGTATATTTTGTTTCACATTTTGATGATCCAGTGCATCTCCTCTGGGATGTCTGTCACAGTTGCCCACACATGATGCTGCTATGTTACTCTGCATCCACGGTCAGGAAGCAGAGAGATGAATGCTGGTCCTTAGCCCACTTTCTCATTTTCACTTACATGAGATGTCAGTCCAGGAATCGTCTTTTCAAAATTCAAGTAGGGTGTTCCTTGCTAACCCTACCATCCTTGAAATGCCCTCACAAACCAAGGTGTGCAACCACCATGATCTGTAACTCATTAAGTTTTCACTGGAATTAAGCATCACAGAAAGAAAGATTTAATCAAACCACTGCAGTACCCAATGAAGGCATGAGAAATTGTAAAGTCATATACTCTACCATTTTGCCTATTAAGGCAAAAAATGAAGACATGTTAAAAATCTACTAAAATTTTATTTTGGTTCTTTAATTCTACATCTCATCAACTTCTTTCTCCTCCCTACATAGCACTTTCTCCTTGTCCCTTTCCTAGATACCTTATGATAAATGTGATAAAAGTATCCTGAACAAATAGCTTAGGGGAGAAAAAGTTCATTTTGTCCATTATTTCAGAAGGATATGATATATCAAACTGGGAACTGCCTGGCAGCAGACATAGAAGAGAATGCAGCAAGAGTAAGAAGTAGTTGGTCACAATGTATCTATTCAGGAATCCAAGAACAAAAAATGAAAATTAAGCCTGATTACAAAGCCTTGAGGCCCTTTCCTAGTGATCCACTTCCAACAATGCTCCACCTCCTAGAAATTCCACAAGCATCTGTATAGCATCAGTACTTGTGGTCCATATGTTCAAATAGGTAAGCCTATGAGGGAGTTACCATTTAAACCACACAACCTGTTTGCTCCTTTTCCACTCTATCTCTAGAGCTGATAGGGCCTTTATGAGTTCAACCCTGCCAATTGTCAATGCTGTCTCTCACTGGTTCATCCACTCATCCTGTCAAGTCACACTCCTTTTCACTTCCCAATGAACTTTTGAATCTCTGATAATTATTTCAAAGCAAACAAAAGGCCACACAAAATGAACCATTTCTTTGTTGTCTTTTTAATTTCCTAAATGACTGGTTTCATACTATTAAAACACTTTAGACATATCCACCCTTCTGTAGATATCTGTATGTCCCAGCTCAAGTAAGTGTTCCCTCCTACTGTCTCATAGTCAAATGTTCTGTTCTATTTTGCAACTCCATGTGTTGGATTAAGTGGATATACGTGTAATAATTTTGAAGAATCTTGCTACTGTGCTCTGAAAATATTGCTTGACTTTTATCACTGTGTCCAGTTCAGTTCCCTCTGTATACTCTAGTATCTTCGGTTCTCCAAAGTACAAAAGTGGAACATCCTCTCTCAAGTTAGCGGACATTTTCTTATCATCTCCATTACACTTTTTCTGTAGCTTTATCCATCAACTTGACATTAGCATGTAGGTTATTTGCTCTGTACTTACAATCATGAAGATACTTTACAGGCTAGATATCAGAAAAGACTCACTTTACTGGTTTGCCCATACTTGTGTCATCAACACTCATGGAAGTCAAGTCAGTCTTTCAGTTAACACAGAAATGAGAATGGAATATACATAGTTTACTCAACAGATACTGAAATATAACAAAGCACAAGATGTGTCCAAGCACATGGCCATCACTGGAAACCAAGTTCACAAGTGTGAACAGAAAGTGGGCTGAGTATGTCAAGTAGTAGCACCAATATCACATCAAACTTCTTACAAAAAACTGGAGGGTGATCTACAGTAGGGAAACACTTCTTTGTCCCTAATGATCACATATAAATCATAATCATGTAAACCAATAGATACAATATAGCTAAGATAGGAGATGCATTTGAAAGACGGTAGGAGAGAAATCAACATGATTTAGTGTCATGAAAAATATTGGGAATTCTACTATAGCATGTCTCATTGATCACATGGGAAGATAAGTCAATAGTACAGACAAGACAATCAGTCATCAGTCTTAGAATAGTGAATGTCATAAGTTATAATCCTTCAAGAAATTGAAATTAACCACAAGAGATCAAAGCTGCGTTCTGACCATGGTGCTTTCTAGCACCATGTATAGAAGTGGGGATAGGAACATGGACTATAAATGAGAGTCTTAGCTCTGACAGTTGAAAATGGAAAAAAAAAGACTGCCCTAGAATATTTTTAAATATTTTTATTATTAGGTATTGAGTCAAACAATAATAGATTTTATCATCTTACATTTCATACATGCTAATAATTTGATCCCATCCATTCCCCTTCCTCTCCATTCTTCCTGTCACACTCTTTCTCTCTCTCCACCTTTCCTTTTATTCTGCCTCTACTTTTCTGTCATTTTCTGGGGGGGTGTTATTATTTTAATTAGGGTATCTCACAGGAACATGTGCAACTTACCCGTAGCAAACCATTGAGGAAAATCTCTCCCTCCTCTAGCCACTATAATTGCCTATAGACTACTCTCAGAGAGAGCCAGAAAACAGCATTATTATTTAAAAATCATCAGATCAAACATGGGTGAAATGATCATTTTGGGCAATCCACTACGGAGACTAAAAACATAGGAAGAAACTTCAAGTTTTGATATGTAATGGGACACAGCATACAATGGATGCTCTGTAGTTGCCAGTCCAGTAACTTCTGAGATCATGACAAACTCTTTTGGTTATCCCATGGACAGAGAATGCTGACAACTGACCCAGTGATGTTCCTCTTAATCCATGCTTTGTTGTTGTTGTTGTTGTTGTTGTTGTTGTTGTTGTGGCATCGTCATCCTCTTCCTCCTCTTCCTCCTTCTCCTCTTCCTCCTCCTCCTTCTCCTCTTCCTCCTCTTCCTCCTCCTCCTCCTCTTCCTCCTCCTCCTCCTCCTCTTCCTCCTCCTCCTCCTCCTCCTCCTCCTTTCGTTTGGATATTTCTGAGTTGTAAGAGTGCAAAGAGGATGATTTAGTCTTTAAACTATCTCATTCACTCATAAAGGGCGAAGGAAGATATTCAGAACAAAAAGAGAAGAGTCTCATGATTCTAGGCCTCTTCCCTGGGGTTGATAGGCAGCTAACAATTCCTAGATGTAGAAAAACTCATGAGGCCCATCATTGTCTGTGGGTTATGGGTTTGGGAATTTCAGTGATATCTCCCCTGGAATGATCATTGTTTCTTTTTCTGAAATGAAACCCCCCAAAGTTCAGAATCTCCAGGAACTTGAAAATGAGAGAAAATATTCCACAGGTATCTGTTATTCCACGGGAATGTTTGCAGCGATAAGAATGGATCGATTTGCATTCATCTACATGCTGAGCTCCAGTTGAAGCAGAAAGATTCATTGAAAATGCTATCTTTTTTCCACTGGATGGAAAATACCCTTTGTCAAATATCAAGTGACAATAGGTGTGTGGGTTCATTTCTGGTTCTTCAATTCTATTGTATTGATCTACCTGCCTGTCTCTGTACCAATACTATACTTTTTTTTATTAATATTGCTCTGTAATACAGCTTTAGATTAGGGATGCTCATTCCTCCAGAAGGTCTTGTATTATTGAGGATAGTTTTCGCTATCCTGGGTTTTTTCTTATTCCAAATGATTTGCAAATTGCTCTTTCAAATTCCATGAAGAACTGAGTTGGAATTTTGATGTGTATTTCATTGTCTCTGTAGATAGATTTTGGCAAAATGGAAATTTTAAAATATTAATCCTGTCAATCCATGAACACTGGGATGTCTTTATATCTTCTGAGATCTTCAATTTCTTCTTCAGAGACTTGAAATTTTTATCAAATAAATAATTCACTTGCTTGGTTAGAGTCACACTGAAATACTTTATTTTATTTGTGACTATTCTGAATGGTGTCATTTCCATAATTTCTTTCCCAGATTTTGAATAGAGGAAGGCTACTGATTTTGTTTGAGTTAGGTTTATACACACCCACATTGCTGAATTTCTTTATCAGGCTTAGCAGTTCTCTGGTGGCACTTTTGGGATCACTTAAGTATACTATCATATCTTCTACAAATAGAGATATTTTTACTTCTTACTTTCCAATTTGGATTCCTTTGACCATCTTTTTTTTCCGATTGCTCTGCCTAAAACTTTGAATACTACATTGAATAAGTAACGAGACAGTAGGCAGCCTTGTCTAGTCCCTGATTTTAGAGGGATTGCGTCAAATTTTTCTCCATCTAGTTTAATGGGGCTACTGGTTTCTTGTATATTGCTTTTATTATATTTAGGCATGGGTTGTGAATTTTTTTAAGACTTTTAACATGAAGGAGTTTCAAATTTTCTCAAATTGTTTCTCAGCATCTAATGAGATTATCATGTTCTTTATGTTTGTTTGGTTTTTTTGTTTTGTTTTTTTGTTTTTTTTTTGTTTTTGTTTTTTTTTTTTTTTGCTTTTATCTATTTGGTTTATTTTAGCCCTGAGTTTGATTATTTCCTGCCATCTATCCTTCTTGGGGGTATGAGCTTTTTTTTGTTCTAGAACTTTTAGGTGTGCTGTCAAGCTGCTAATATATGTTCTGTGCAGTTTCTTTTGTAGGCACTCAGAGCTGTGAGTTTTCCTCTTAGCACTGCTTTCATTGTGTCCCATAAGATTGGGTGTGCTCTGCCCTCATTTTCATTAAATTCTAAAAAGTCTTTAATTTCTTTCTTCACTTTTTCCTTGGTCAAGTTATCATTGAGTAGAACATTGTTGAACTTCCATGTGTATGTGGAATTTCTGTCATATTTTTTCTTTTTTTGTTATTGAAGACCAGCCTTATTTCATGGTGATATGATAGGATGCATGAGGATTATTTCAAATTTCCTCTATCTGTTGAGGTCTGTTTTGGAGAAGGTACCATAAGTGTTGAGAAGAAGGTATGTTTTTAGGATCAAATGTTCTATCAATATCTGTTAAATTGATTTGGTTCATAACTTCTGTTAGTTTCTCTATGTCTCTGTTTAGTTTCTCTTTCCATGATCGGTCCATTGATGAGAATGGGGTGTTGAAATCTTCCACTATTATTGTGGGAGGTTCAATGTATGCTTTGAGCTTCAGAAAGGTTTCTTTTATGAATGTAGGTTCCCTTGCACCTGGAGCATAGATATTCAGGATTGAGAGTTCTTCTTGGTGTATTTTTCTTTGATGAAAATTAATTGTCCTTGCTTAACACTTTCAAAAACATTTGGTTGGTAGTCAATTTTATTGGATATTGAAGTATATACTCCAGCTTGTTTCGTGGGACGATTTGCTTGGGAAATTGTTTTCAGGCTTTTACTCTGAGGTAACCTTTTTCTTTTTTACTGACTGCTGTTTCCTGTATGCAGGAAAATGCTGGGTCCTCTTTACGTATCCAGTCTGTTAGTCTATGGCTTTTTATTGGGGAATTGAGTCCAATGATATTAAGAGATATTAAGCAGTAGTGATTATTGTTTCCTTTTATTTTTGTTGTTAGAGGAGTAATCACATTAGTTTGGCTCTATTCTTTCAGGTTTATAGCAAGAACATTACTTTCTATCATTTTTTAGGATGCAGTTTCCTTGTGTTGGAGTTTTCCATCTATTATCCTTTGTAGGGCTGGATTTGGGGAATATATTGTATAAATTTGGCTTTGTTAAAGAATATCTTGGTTTCTCCATTTATGTTAATGGAGAGTTTTGCTGGATATAGCAGCCTGGGCTGGCATTTGTGATCTCTGAAGGTCTATATGACATCTACCCAGTATCATCTGGTTTCTGTTGCTTAGGTTTCTGCTCTTGCCCCTCACCATCAGGTTGTCTCTGGTTTCAGCTGGCCTTGCTATCTCTGACAGTGGCTTAACTCTCCTATAAGCCTGTGTGTCCCACACAGACCCGTTTTCTCCCAGGGGGATCTGGGTAAAGAGAAGAGAACCATAGGTCCTGGTCAGGTCTGGGTTCAGGCAGAAACTGGAAGATCCTTTCCCAGACTCTTCCTCGATTCCTTTGTCCTGAGGGTTCCAGGCGTCTCTTGGAGCAGAAGTGGTGGTCTTACCTTTGCTCTCAAGTGTGTCAGCATGCTTGGTGACTGGCTTTCAGCTCTAGGTACAGGCAAAGCCAGGAAGGATCCTGTCCCTGGCTGCTCCTAGCTTCCTGTGTCTAGAGGGTTCTAGACAGGTTCCTCTTGTCCAGATTATGAGCAGAAGTGGTGGTCTCCATGACCTCTCAGGACTGTCTGCCTTTCTGAGAGTCCAGCTCTCTCCCCTATGGAATCTGGGTACAGAGAACTGTGGGACAGAGTCATCTCTGGTGGCATGCAGAAATTGGAAGCGGTGTTTAATACTTTAATTATATAAATCAAATAGAAATAAGAGAGGCTGAGTTTGAAGTCTCCTGGAGAAACTACTACTATTACATCCCCCAAAACCTTCTATTATACCTCGGAACATACTCTGGAGTATGCATATGCACGTTTCCTTTTCTGTAGGGATGTTTGCATTCCTCTGCTCCTGGGAGCGTCTTTACATAGTTATTGCCATTGTGTCTTGTAAGTATACATTTTAATCACACCAGAATATATAATCACCATCTTTTAAATTTTTTATTAGTTATATTTCTTTACTTAAATTTCAAACTTTATTCCACTTCCCGGTTTCCTGTCCATAAGCCCTTATTCCCTCCCTTCTCCCTCCCCCGTACAGCTATTCCCCTATACATCTCCCTTATTGCCCCCCCCACATTCCCCTGTGCTGGGGGTCCAACCTTGTCAGGATCAATGTCTTCCCGATCCCCTGGTGCCCCAACAAGTCTATTCTCTACTACATATGCAGTTGGACCCTTGGTCAGTCCATGTGTAGACTTTCCGTCATATTTAACATTTTAATCAAAACTTGCTATAAATCTACATAGTCAAGACATATCCATTCATCATTATTTGATAATATAATGAAAATTCTGTACAATTTTTTCACAAATAAGGTATTTGAAAGCTCAGAGAGACCTAATAATATACCCAATGAAAGAATTTGTGCTATATCACCTATACTTTTGTTTTTGTAATAAAATATTTGAATTTGCTCTGTTTAAAATAAAGTTTTAACAAAGATTTTTTAACAAGGTTTTTAAAATTCTTTTTTAAGTTTTTCCTTCTGTACATTTTTTTCAGGTGCTCACAGATCTAAAACAGGCCTCAGACTTTTGGGGAAGTGGAATGTGTACAGCTAGGAACCACCAAAGCTGGTGATCTAACTCTGAGCTTTTTTAACACAAGTGCTTTTTAGTGCTGAGACACATCACCAGTTCTGAAAAAAATATGTTTAAACAAACTTAAGGGCAGGAGTGGAGATAGCACGATGGAGAGCAATGATTTTAAAAGAAAATTATGTATTAGTATATAAAGTATCAAATAAGGCCATGGGAAATAAATTTAAAAGAGAAAAGAAAAAAATATTGTCTTAAAGGAATTCCTTAGAAAAGCAAAACACAAAATGCAATAGTGTATGGAATACAGCTAGAAATTCAAGGAACAAGGGCAGACTCTCCTCTGCCTGTGGTAGATCTCAGTGGGAATTCAAGGAGCTGACAGGATTAGAAGAAACACTCTGTTGCCATCCCCATGCCCTCAACAATTAGCCTGAACTTGGAAGATGATACTGTGTAGCGTATTTGCAGAGAAGTAGAGCTGTTCACTCCCCTGTGCTTGCTTTACAGCTGACAGGGGCTCCATTCAATTTCACACTTTTATTTTAAAAATTAAAACAGAGAGATTCCTTGATAAAGATCTAATTATACTTTTAAAATTTACAAGAAGGAGTTGCCAGTTTGTTTTTTGGTTTTGTTTATATGTTCATTAAATGCTTATATTTGTCAACTCAAAGGATGATTCAGCAGTTAAGAGCACTGCTGCAGGAATCATTCCACTTCTTTAGCCTCTGGAGACATCTGTACTCATTTGGCAGACTCAAATACACATATGTACAAGCAGTCACACACAAAAAATAAAAATAAGTCTTTTATTTTTAACTCTGCATTTGTCATTTTCACTTAAAACTTTATTCCAAATGCCTCGTGGAGAACTTCTTTACATTTATGAAGTATTAATATAAGGTAACTTAATTAAAAAGTTCACCACCATTTTTATACTACATATAGAAGGTGATAGTGAGAAGACTAAAAACCTAGGGAATAAACATGTTCAATTCCCCAAAAAGTATACTGGATTCCTTAGAGTGGGACATTGACAATAGGTCTTTAGTCTGTGACAGCCCTGACTTAGGCAGCGAAACTCTGGAACTGTGTCAGCTCCTGGGACACCTAGGTAGAAGAGATAAAAAGGCCAAAACTTAGCTGGTTTCTAAAATTCTTCAAGGTCTCACCAAATAAAATGAAACTAACATAGCAGCCACTCAAAATTGTACTAGTGTGAATACTTTGTCCTTACCAATTACATTAGAAGTTATCTAACTCTTATGGAGAATTCCCTAACCCTGCATTAAAAAGGATCTGACACGTTAGTCAAGTTCTTGTCATTTTGAATGGTTAACCAATATGCTGGTCATTTCTGCAGAAATTCTAACTCCAGGAGCATCAGACATCTTTCTCTTTTATGTGCCCATTCCACACACATAAAAAGAAGTCAAAATGAAAATTTGAGATTCATGAAGTTCCTTCTCTGTGATAATGCTCTGGTAATCATGTTGTGAAGAAGCTTGCAAACACTTTAGTCACAGGGCTAGAAAGAGACTGAGCTGAGTTCAGAGTCAAAATCTGCCTAACAATATCTTCCTTTAATCCTCTTTGATTCTGGAACTATGTCAGCCCCATCCCTGTAATTGGAAGGAGACTTGCCAGTGACAAAATCAAATAAGACTTTCTCTTTACTGAAAGAATAAAAAATACAGCCAAAATGTCAGAAGTTTAGAAATGCTATCTTACCCCTAAGAAGCCCTAAATACCTCAAATTCCAGACCCTGCTCTCCACCTGTAATAGGTAGAAGGTCACATTTCTTGAGCCTGCTCTCCCAGAACCTAGATAAAATGGCTGAAAGATAAGGCCCTTAGATCCTGACCTAGTATGGGTCTCCTTACTTGTGTGAAGGTCTCCCCACTCTGGGGGTCTTTCGTACTCAGTGGCTGACAATTAGATTGTCTCTGTCAGAGCTGACTCTCCAACTCAATTAAGCTAGTACCACATGATTTGTTTGTTTAAAAACCCATTCTCTCAGTCCAGTGTTCATGATTGCCACATTTGAAATTTAAAATCAATCAACATTCCTGATCTGGTAAATTGTATAAACAACACTTCATATGAATTAGTTTTCAGAATTTTAAGTCTCACAAAGTTAAGGTTAAAAAGAGAAGGCCATCTTAAAATGTCAAGGTTTAAACAATTAAAATAATTTTAGAAGTTTTTAAAGTACATGAACGCTTTGGATTTCACCTGGAGCCTTAGATTTTTTGAAATGTAACAGTAATAAGAGCCTACATTCACTAGAAGTTAAATCAAACAAAATTTCTTCGTTTATATTAACAAGGAATGGATTTTGTGTTATTCCCATTTCTAAGCTCTTATATATCTAATTTGTCGTAATGAAGTATATCAAAACATTTACAAAAGAATGTTATGACTGTTCTATATCCTGCAATAAATTTTTATATTCAAATACAAGTTCTTAAATGTTGTAGGATTCATTTTCTTTTCTCTGGTGGCACAAACATCTATGGAACAGTGTATAGGCATCAGTTAACTAACTCATTCATACCCATCAAGATGATCACCAACAATAGCTAATTTCTTTTCATCTATTTCTAGTTTTACTGTATTTTCTTATTTTATTAGATTTGCCCTTTTCTTTCTTCTTAAAAGTATTCGTGTTTGTGTGTGTGTGTGTGTGTGTGTGTGTGTGTGTGTGTGTGTGTGTGTGTATGTGTGTGTGTGTGTGTATCTGTGTTTCAGTTGTATGGGAGACCCTCACTCAAGTCTCAGGATGACACGACCCCCCAAGAACTCACACAAGACTGTCTTTGCTTTAATCACATGAGGCTTATCAATAGAAACCAGAGCACTGTGGTCGAGATTCATATCCTACGCAGGGGCACAGGAGTTCGACCCCCAGTAGCTGGGAGAAGGGTCATTTGAAGGAAGAAGTCACAACCCAAGGGGGTAGGGATGGTGTCATTGGAAAATGTGGAGAATACCAGTGAAAAATCACGAGGAGAAGCTTCCTGTCTCTCAAGATTGCTTTTGAGATTGTAATCTAACTTTATTGTCAGCTAGTTCCTGGAAGAAGCCTCCTCTTCTCTTAGATAGGATCACCTATCTAAGGGCCTTAAGCCCTTTTATCTTGATCCTGGGAAAGCAGGCTCAAGAAATGTGACCTCTTACTTACAGGCAGAGAGCTGGAATTTGACTCCTTAGAAGTGAGGTAGCATTTTTAAGCTTCTGACTTTTTGGCTGCATTTTTTATTCTTTCACATGCATGCAAGTGTATGTTTTGAGATTACAGAATGACTTCAGATGTGGACACTGATTTCTTTGGTATTTGAGGCAGATATACTACAGGCCAGCTAACCAGTAAACTTGAAATTAGATTCTCTTCTCTCCACCTCCTATTTATCTTAGCATTATTGTTATAGGCATGAGTATGATGGTGTCTGATTTAATGTGCGCTTTGAACTCAAGTTTTCTTTTTGTCTAGTAAAGAAACACAGGACACCTGCCCCCATCTCTGCTCATCAAATCCTGTACTCTCCTGACCCTGAACAGAGCCAAAGCAGTTAGTATTCTCTTCCTCCACCCCAGGACCCCCTGTGTGGAGCCACAGCAATGCCTCTGCTATTGAAAAGGGCAGACAAAAGGAAGCCCATCTTAATTACTATATAATGACACTCAATTTACAGCAATTAGAACCCAAGCATAAGGCAAGGGGTAGGATGAGGTTGGGGCAGGTGTCAGGTTAGCTGGAAAAGAAGCCTATTCTATTTAAAAAAGAAGTAAAAGTGGCTAAAACCTGAGGGCACAATAGCTACAACTTCTCCCAGCAAGTTTGAAAACATGCTGAATAGAGTTTGTCCTGTAGCCTTGAAGCCTAGGCAGATCAGAAACATAGAGGGTTGAAAAGGCTTGGCCAGGTCTGCCATTACAAAACTAGTGCTGGGATAAAAACAACACAATACACAAAATAAAAGCCATAGGCAGCTAAACTTGTGGGGCATTAAACTTAAAATTGGTAAAACAAAGACCTTTGAGAGATGTTTTGAGATTAAAAACAAAAAATGTTTTCTATATTTGGGATGAGGGAAAGCGCAATGACACAGGGTATCTGGATTTCATATGATCTTGCTTTGTTTATAAGCATGCAAATGGCTATATTTCAATCATTATAGTTCTCTATGTCCTCTTTGGGAGAAATCAGAATAAGGAAGATGTGGTAGATTGAGAAATTAAATACTAGATTAAAGATCATAAAACAGAGGTTGAAAGCATCTTTAAATAAAAATAGGAAACCCTCAGAAGAATACAATCTGTAATTTACTATAGTAAAATCAAAAAATGTAGTTCCCGTTAGAATGGTTCCACATGAGCTTGAGAAATTAGGATGGCAGCTCATAGGCATATAATATATTGAATTAAGAATACAGATTCTGCTTCTTAATCCTAAATAAAAGCAATGCCATACAATAGGTTGTGTTTTAATTTTATTTAGAAAATTTGATACAGTGTAACATTGGTAAATGTTACAATGGCTTTCTGCCTTGAGTTCTGAGGATGATAATGCTGAGATTACACATTTATTAGAAATGAAGGCTATCTTAGATATACCTTTACAGATTGAAACTGATGATGCTTAGCAATATAGGTTCATTAAAATACAATTTCATGGGCATTATGGCATGAAGCCTATTCCAGATAAAGTTTACAATCCTACAGGTTAAGCCTTTATAAAAAGGCCTAACAATGTTTCATTGTTGAAATAGGCTATAAATAGAAGTCCTTCAAAAGTACCAAACACTCAGAGAATATGGCATTTAAACATAATTTTATTAATTTAAGAACTTTGTTGATATTGAAACTGAAAGATACCTGTTTGATAGCCTTTTCTTTCTTTCTTTTTTTTTTCTCTCCATCATTATTAACTTGGGTATTTCTTATTTACATTTCAATTGTCATTCCATTTCCTGGTTTCTGGGCCAACATCCCCCAACTCCTCCTAATTCCCTTCTATATGGGTGCTCCCCTCACCATCTCCCAGACATTACCACCCCCCCAACAATCACTTTAACTGTGGGTTCAGTCTTGGCAGGACCAGGGGTTTCCCCTTCCACTGGTGCTCTTACAAGTGTATTCATTGCTACCTATGCGGTTGGAGGCCAGGTTCAGTCCATGTATAATCTTTGGTAGTGGCTTACTCCCTGGAAGCTGTGGTTGGTTGGCATTGTTGTTCGTATGGGGTCACGAGCCCCTTCAAGCTCTTCCAGTACTTTCTCTGATTCCTTCAATGGGGGTCCCTTTCTCAGTTCAGTGGTTTGCTGCTGACATTCGCCTATGTATTTGCCACACTATGGCTGTGTCTCTCAGGAGAGACCGACATCCGGTTCCTGTCAGCCTGCACTTCTTTGCCTCATCCATCTTTTCTAGTTTGGTGGCTGTATATGTATGGGCAACATGTAGGGCAGACTCAGAATGGGTGTTCCTTCAGTCTCTATTCTAAACTTTGCCTGCCAAGGTTATTCTTGTTCCCCTTTTAAGGAGTGAAGTATTTGCATTTTGGCCATCCTTCTTGAGTTTCATGTCGTCTGTGCATCTAGGGTAATTCGAGCATTTGGACTAATAGCCACTTATCAATGAGTACATACCATGTGCGTTTTTCTGTGAGTGGGTTACCTCACTCAGGATGATATTTTCCAGTTCCATCCATTTGCCTATGAATTTCATAAACTCATTGTTTTTGATAACTGAGTAGTATTCCATTGTGTAGATATTCCTCATTTTCTATATCCATTCCTCTGTTGAAGGGCATCTGGGTTCTTTCCAGCTTCTGGCTATAATAAATAAGGCTGCTATGAACATAGTGGAGCACATGTCTTTGTTATATGTTGGGGCTTCTTTTGGGTACATGCCCAAGAGAGGTATAGTTGGGTCCTCAGGTAGTTTCCAATTTTCTGAGGAACCTCCAGACTGATCTCCAAAATGGTTGTACCAGTCTGCAATCCCACCAACAATGGAGGAGTGTTCCTCTTCCTCCACATCCTTGACAGCATCTGCTGTCACTTGAGTTTTTGATCTTCGCCATTCTCACTGGTGTGAGGTAGAATCTCAGGGTTGTTTTGAGTTGCATTTCCCTTATGACTAAAGATGTTGAACATTTATTTAGGTGTTTCTCAGTCATTCGGCATTCCTCAGCTGTGAATTCCTTGTTTAGCTCTGAACCCCATTTTTTAATAGGGTTATTTGTCTCCCTGCGGTCTAACTTCTTGAGTTCGTTGTATGTTTTGGATATAAGCCCTCTACCGGTTGTAGGATTGGTAAAGATCTTTTCCCCATCTGCTGTTTGATTTTTTGTCCTTACAACACTGTCCTTTGCCTTACAGAAGCCTTGCAGTTTTATGAGATCCCATTTGTCGATTCTTGATCTTAGAGCACAAGCCATTGGTGTTTTATTCAGGAAATTTTCTCCAGTGCCCATGTGTTCAAGATTCTTCCCCACTTTTTCTTCTATTAGTTTGAGTGTATCTGGTTTGATGTGGAGGTCCTTGATCCATTGGACATAAGATTTGTACAGGGTGATAAGAATGGATCAAGTGCAGTCATTTGTTAAGTATGAGAATCTTTAAAGGTGTACCTTGCTTAGACCCTAGACTTTAGACAATAGACCAGAAAGTACAGAAAGCATATTCCCACCCACTCTCTTGGAAGGTACCCAAACATAAAAGAGATGGTATAGATCATATTTACTGCAGGGCAATTACAAGGCAAGAAACATCTCCGGGAAGCTAACATAAGGTTTGTCAGATACTTTGAACAAGAGGACTGAAGACAGTGCTCCAATGTCTTAGAATACTTTGAAGTGGTCTCCACAGCCAACTGTCTGCCATTTTTAAAACTTTGAAAGTGTTTGTCTGCACTTCTTACTTAATCAGGAAATATTTCTTCTTAGTTGTCTTTTGGGGTTGAATACAAGATAATCATAGTCTCAATAAAAGCTTAAGTTGTTATATTTAAGAAGATTTATTAGACCTAAAAAGATTATGTTAGGTTGTTAATGCAAGTTAGGACAAAATGTGATTTAGATCCAGAACTCTGAACTCACCAGGACAGGAGAGATAATAGGATATTTTTCTTAATTACCACATACTATGGACTTGACATTGTAAATATATATCCCACCTTATATCTATTATAATTTATATAATATTATTCAATTTATATTTGAAAAAGAGACATTTATTGTACTTCAAAGGGGTATTATTGAGAGAATATCTAATACGATATGACTATGGCACTTGTTAATAATAAATCTGACGGCTTATTATTTAGGTGGTAAATAAGAAGTGGGAAATCTGGGAGAAACCATAATTCTGAAATAGAATGCGGCAGGAGATTCACCTTGGAAGATGTGAGGAGAGTGACACATAGTACCTGAACATGGTTAAGTGGGCATGTTACAGAATGTAGGTTAAAATAAGTCAGTTATTCTAAATTGTGATCTAGTTAGAGAAGAGCCTCACTATATAGTCAAGGTATTTGTAAATATATCTTGAGTCTGAGTCTTAGTTCTCAGAGCATGGCGCTGTGTGGAAGAACTGGATCAAACTGCTACATTATATTGTTCATGAGTTTTAAGCCAAGCTAAGTTTACAGGGGATATTGTCTAAGCACATACTCAAATAATAAATTATAGATGCCATAAGTTGTTAAAAGTTATGATTTTTGTAGTAGAATCATCCCTCATATTTGAGTTGAGGTCTTGCAGTTGATTTGGTAGACTAACCTGAAATTGACTAAATGAATGAATTTGAATTTAATTGATAAATTATTGATATTTATGTCCATGGAAATGGTTGAAGGGATAACTTTGTATGGTAAACTGAAGAAAAACTCAGAATACATGTCATTACAGCGGATTTAAACTTTTCCCCCCAGATTTCAAGTTGTATTAAAAAGCTTACAGTAATAAAAAAAAAAGCATTTTATTGACGTAATAGACACATTGATCAATGTAAAGAATTGAAGACTCAGCTCCAGATGTAATTTCATACAAGTAAAAACACCTTGTTTTTCACAAAGTAAACAAAATTACACACTGAGGAAAAGGTCAGCATCTTGACAGACAGATGGTGTGAATAGCAGCATACAGAGAAATGAAAATAGATCCATATCTCTCACCCTGAACACAGCTCAACTCCAAAAGGATCAAGGACCGCACTCAAGTCACTGAAAGACCAAAAGCCCTGAACCTGACCACTCTTTTTCTTTTTCCTTTTTTTTTTTTTTTGACTCCGATATGTGAATCTAAAATTCAGTTTAACAGACTGGATGTTTTCCTATCATGAGTCTCACTGGTCACAGAGATTCCCACAATGCCTTCTCCCATCTCCTCCCACCAGCAGCTGCACAGATGTTGGCTGACCTGCTTCGTGGTCATCAGGATACATCCTCAATTTTTCTCTCTGCTCATCAAAATGTGAAACTTCACGGTCTGTAGCTTTCTTGCCATAGATGTCCAAGTGGAAAGACATTTCTCCCATCCTGTCAGGATGCTGGAGGTGTTGTGAGTGCCTATGCGGCTCATTTGTTTGTTTTCTGTGATTTTTCTTTGTGAGTTTGCTTTCTGAGATAAGGTGTTACAAAGCTCAGCCTGACCTCAAACACAGTGATGTAGCCAAAGATGACCTTGAGCACTTTGCTCCTCCTGCTTCCACCCTCCAAGAACTAGGAATATAAGAATCCAATGAATCCTTGCTCTTTGCTTTGGGGACTATGGAGATGGCCCAGATTGGGATCCTTCTCTCTCAAGTGTTCTTAACTCACCTGCCCAGGGCTGGAGTTTGATAGACAGTTGCTGCTGCAACCTCAGAGTCAGTCTGCTCACCAGGAGGCTGCATTAGATAACTTGTCACTTTTCTTTCATCAGGGTTGTTATTAGTTCTTTAAAATCTGTTCAAGTCTCAGCCTGATTGTTCTCGTGTGAGCTGATGTTTTTAAAACATCAAAAAACAAAAACAAAACAATACAAACAAACAAAACCTTAGAGTTTTACATTTCTCTGGGCCTTAAATGAGTATCCCCAAATACCAGCACTTTCATAGCTCTTAATCTCATCAGAGTCCTCATGAGCTCTCACCTTTCTCTGCAGTTGAAGGCAGACTGGAATAACCAGGGAGTAGTCTGGATGAATGTCACAGAGTCACTGTATGCAATGCTCCCTACTCTGCAGAAGGTTAGCTGCCACTTCTAGGGACATCATTGGAATGCACTGGGTGGCACATAAATAATTAAGGGGCGACTTTTAATTAAGGCTTTGTAGTGAAAACGGCTTTGTGCAACATTAAGAGCTTTTGAATAACTACCTTTGATGCTCTCTTTTCAACCTGAACTTGTCATCCCTGGAAACTGCACAAATAGTGAGTTTTAACAGCTTTGGTCTTTTGATGATACCAGAGACTCACTTCTTTCTTGTGAATGAATGCTTTGTGAAAAGTCAGGAATCTGTTGAGGTGGCCAGCACTTCTCGTTTCAGGGAGATGATGGTATTCGTTATTCTTATCATTGCTATGACAACATATTCGACTAAATCAACTTATCCATGGTTTGTTTGTAGTGGCCAGTTAGGACACCGGACTCATGGAGGAGGGGAATGCAGGCCAGTCAGAGCAGCTCTGGCTATGGTGACAGGAGCCTGAGGCAGCTTACTCTGGTTCTCTCTGTCTTCTCTGGATTTCTGTTACAAGGTGTGATCTTGCAGCTTTTCGTCCTGCTTTGATACTTCCTAGCAATGATGAAGTCTTCACCCTCTGGAACTAGATAAGACAAATTATCCTTTAATTATCCATCCCTTATAAGATATTCATAGCTACCTGTGGGCTATTTAATGCCACACAGAATGTGGATCAACTTTGTCTTCCTCCATCTTCCTTCCATCCTCTGTGAATTTAAACTTTTACAATCAATGGTTGCACTCAATGGTCTCAACACAACATTGGTTGAATGTATAAGGGAGAGAAACAGGGTGTGTCTGTGTTTGCGTGCGCACACATGCGTGGTCTTTAAGCTCTTTCTTGTGTTGTTTCTTTTTGGCTATTTTGGGGACTGTGTAAATGTGAATAGCTTTTCTTACACATTTTGTCAAAAACAAGTTTAAGCAAAGATTCCTCTGGTAAGAAAAATGCTCTTGCTATTTTCAGTGAAATATTTAATAATGCCTCAGGTCATAATTGAAAGTATACTATATAAGAAGTGGAGAGATCACTTGGTAGTTGACAGTGCTTGCAGCTTTTCACTGGACTCTAGTTCAATTTGTAGCAAACACACTTATTGGATAGCAACAGTTTGTAACTTCAACTGTGAAAAATCCAAATGCCTACTTTTGAACTTTTTCAGCAACTGCTCTCATCTGTCCACATCCATATATATGTATCCATAAATGTAAAAAAAATAAAACTTTTTAAAACTTGTTTCATACAAATATTAAATAAATTAAACTTATTTTTGTCTCTGGTACATATCCTGAATACTCTGAAATCTCAAATATTATAATATTTGGGTTAGTTGCTGAAATTGGCTTAATGATCATTAGCTCACTAACAACACTGATGTCAGATAGTATCTCCAAAAGAAACCTAGACATTTTTCAGTAGCCAATTCTCACAGATACACAACTAGCATGTATGTCAACTATTTGATAAGTAAGATCAGATTGTAATTTTACGAGTTTCAGGAAAACCAATTTATTTCACTGTGCTTATAAAATATAATAATCAGCTCTATATAATCCAGTGGTGTCTTCTTAGAGAAAAATCAGAACTTTGTCTCTTTATTATCAAGTCATGTGTGTGTGTGTGTGTGTCTGTGTGTGTCTGTGTGTGTGTGTGTGTGTGTGTGTGTGTGTTCAAATGCCATAATGCCCTTGTCTTGTGTTGGTTCCTCAGAAAATTGCTAATGAGAAGATTTTTTAGTAGGGTAATAATTCTATAATGTTATTAATAGTTTTCTTCTAAATTTATTAAACATGTATTCCTGAAAAATCCTACCATTTATAAAACAGATGAGTGTACATTTGTGGACATAGAGGAAGTATACGACCTCCGTAGCCTTGTCAATTTGACATGACCTAGATTCATCCAAAAAAGACATCTCAATGAAATAATCTGTCTTCAACTTCCTGTCTGTTAAAGGCTTCTTTGCTAATTGATTTTGAAAGACTCAGTCTACTATTGGTGGCACCAATCCCTCTGAAGGTTCCCTCATGATGTATTATAATGTTAGTTAAGTATGAGCCTGAGCAAACCAGATTGAGTCCCCAAGCAGCCTGCCTCCATTGTTACTGTTTTAAGAGCCCACTTCAACCTTTCCCTAAATGATGTGGTTTATCTTAAGTGTGTAAGCTAGATATATTCTTTCTTTCCCAAGTTGCTTTTAGTTCTAATGTTTGTCATAGCATATAAAGAAAACTAGAAGAGAAATTGAGACCAAATTTGTGGTATGAACATATTTTAATATGAATTTTTCTCAAGACATACCAAAACATGTAAAAGGCATAGAAAAAAATGAATGTTCATCAAAACAAATAAATAATATATATTTTCCTTACTGGGAATATAGCTAGATTTGTTTTTTACACACTCTTTATAGTATAGCTGATGGAACAAGGTACACATGTTAAGCCAAATTTTGAAAAACCTTACTATGTCCATTGGACTATTCACATGCTAGTGGTTATGAGCCATGTAGCTTTAAAAATGAACCCATGCTAAAGTCAGCTATGTATTGGCATTGGCGGTGTCTGTTCCTATCCTGGTACAGAGTCTAAGATCCATGACTGTTTGTTTTTCCAAGGCAACACCTCTCTCACAAATGCCAGCTCTACCTCTCCTGATCTCCAAGTTCGCTCTCTTGCCAGTTCACCACCCCATAGTCAGTTCTGGGGACAATCTTGCCAGCCTGGGCTCTCCAGTGGTTTCCTCTCCTCTGGAGCTTGGACTTTTGTACAGTCTTTCCATTCAAAACCCTAGCTGAATGCCGCCTGGCTATGTTCTTTCCCTCATGCTCATCTAGGTCACTTAGAATGGAAAGCACGAGTACTCTTTGTTTAAAATAAACAGATGACACAACCACTAGGTGTGAAATCTATCCTTCTAAACTCACCAATTATTCTATGTTAGAAATCTTCTTGTGGGGGAGGCTGCTACCAGGTCTAACAGTTCCCAGTCTATATCCTGCCTCCTCTCCCTCTTGCCACCCTGTTTAAAGCCTGTTTCTTCTTCCTTAGTCCCCTTTTCCTTTCTAGGACCTGGAAGACTCACCTCCTCCTTCTCATTCAATGATTGGCTTCTTTTCATCTTTATTAGCCAATCAATTAATTAAGGGAAATTCCCATACAAGTAATGTGTTCAAATTGAGTAGCTATGGAAAAAGATTTATTAATATGTCTGTAAAAGTTGGGAGAGAGTATCCCTGTATCATGGGAAAAAGAAAGAATGGAATAAAAAGATGCATTATGTCTTCCTCTGCCCTCTGTCAGCAAACATACCCAGACATTATCATGTATATCTCACACACACACACACACACACACACACACTCACACACACACACACACATACAAAAATAAGAGCAGTATGTGTTCACTCCTTCTTTAAAAGGGGAATAAGAATAACCTTGGCAGGGAATAGGGAGGCAAAGTTTAGAACAGAGGCAGAAGGAACACCCTTTCAGAGCCTGCCCCACATGTGGCCCATACATATACAGCCACCAAACTAGATAAGATGGATGAAGCAAAGAAGTGCAGGCTGACAGGAACCGGATGTAGACCTCTCCTGAGAGGCACACGCAGATACAGCAAATACATAGGGTGAATGCCAGCAGCAAACCACTGAACTGAGAACAGGACCCCCATTGAAGGAATCAGAGAAAGGACTGGGAGAGCTTGAAGGGGCTCCTGACCCCATATGAACAACAATGCCAACCAACCACAGCTTCCAGTGACTAAACCATTACCCTAAGACTATACATGAATTTACCCTGGGCTCCCACCTCATAGGTAGCAATGAATAGCCTTGTAAGAGCACCAGTGGAAGGGGAAGCCTTTGGTCCTGCCAAGACTGAATACCTAGTGAACGTGATTGTGGGGGGAGGGTGGTACTGGAAGGAGGATGGGGAGGGAAGCCCATATATAAGGGGCGGGGAGGGGTTAGGGGGATTTGGACCCAGAAACCAGCAAGGGGAATAACAATCGAAAGGTAAATAAGAAGTACTCAAGTTAATAAAGATAAAAAAAGAAGAGCAGTATGTGTTATCATAAAGCTAGGTTCTTCTATTTAAAGATTCTACCACATAAAGAGGAAACATATATTCAGACATACCCATGCCATACTTTACAGAGAAGATAAAACCAAGGGCAAGAAATAGATGTATGTAAACTTATCTTTGGTCCAATATAGTTTTTAATATCAAATATAATCTAGAAATATATTGAAGACAGTTTTTACCTTAGGGCCAAGGAATATTTCTTAGGACCAAATTGGGATTATCTAAGGATCCAGCTTGCCACTATCCTTGGATATGAGGACAAAGGACCATGTTTCTTTCTAACATCCTACCTGTATAATTATGATAAATTACACATGAAATATCTTTTTTTCCTTTGCCTGTTCTTATGCCAAAATATCTGAAAAAGACTACTTAACAAATAAATGGCTTATTTGAGATTAGAGTTCATGATACAGTGAACAGGAGAAGTAATAATACACAGCTAGTAACCCACCCTCTATTGTCAGCAAATAGAAAGAGGTGAATGCTGATGTTGCCTATACATAGGTGGAGTATTTCTCATTAATCAATGAAATTCAGAACCCACATTACAGATATTTCCTCAAGTTTGTCTCCTAGGTGATTTTAGATCCTGTCAAGTTGACAACAAAATTAATCACCGTGATGTGTATAAATGGCCATGAAAAGAATAAAATAAGAATTTGTCCTTCCAGTATAAAGACCATGCTGCAGATAGACGTGTTTCTTAAATTAAACTCTTTTCTAAACCAAAAAAGGCCTGAAAAGTCAGACCTTTTATGCCTTCCAAATTTTCTAAAACATACAGGATTAAACAATCGTATTTTAAAGTAAATTTTGATTGCTATACAATGATACTTTCTCCATGTTACTTGATAAACCATAATTTTTTTCTATTTTTGTGAGTGTAGTGTTTTTATTATCCACTGTTATTTGTAGAAATTTAGTGTTTACTTAGTGTGCATTCCTTTTGGTATAGGTGACTGTAGAAACTAGAGGTTGCCATCCAAAGTCTTCTTCATTTCTTTCCTACCTTATTTGTTATTTATCTATTTAAAGTTGTACTTCTTTAATTAAAAAATAAAATTACAGAAAATACATTTTGGTTATATTTTTCTTCTCATTGAAATCTACACAAATACTCCAAACCTATCTACAAATCCGTGTTTATGCTTATTCTAGAACTCTATCTTTCCCTTTCTTAAGAATATAAAGCTGAAAATCAACTAAAAATAAAGACAAAAGTAATAAGACAAAATAATACCCAAATAAACAAAATAAGACAAGGTATACACGGAGACACACAAAGAATTGTAGAGCCAACAATGTGCTGCCCAACACTCCAGGGCATGTTCTTTTTTTTCCTTTCTAGTGAGTGAAGTTGGTATACCATGATACTCCTTTGGAGAAAATCGGTTTTCACTTTGTCAGCAAGTTTCAATCACCAACAGCTTCTTGCCTGGGGATGAGACTTTGTATATATGTTTCCTTCTCAGTGCTAGCTTTTTAATCTGGTTTGAGCTTGCACAGAACTTGTGCAGGCTGTCAGAGTTCCTATGACTTCATATGGGTAATGTATGATTGTGTTTTGAAAATACGGTTTCTTTGAAGTCATCACCTACCTCTGGCTCTTTCATTCTTTCTGCCTCCCTTCCATACAGATGCCTGATATTTTAGGTAAGGGGTATGAAAAAAAATTCTCACTTATGATAGAGAGCTCAAAATTCCATTACTATCCGAACTCTATATTAGTTCACTTCAACTGAAAGAAAGCTTCTTTTTCGAAGGCAGAACATGGCACTGATCTAAATCTATAACAACAGTACATTAGCAGGAGCCATTCATTTTATTGCTATGTTCCTTTAGAATAATAAAATTATTGCTTTTCTCTAAATGTATGTGAAAATACACATACACACAAACACACTCATATATACATATATATATACATGTATACATATACATATATATATTCTCAGGTTTGTGGCTACTTTATCAGTGTCAGATATGAATTCTGTCTCACAGAGTGGGGCTCAAATACAATGTAAAAGAAAAGAGGTTGTTTATTCACACATTTATACCACTCTTAAGTGAGTATAACCAACTGACTGTTGTAGATTATAGGACTTATATCTAAATATTTTTTCCCTTCCAGCATCATAAACACTAGTCAATAGGAATGAAACATTTATCTGGGCTCTTTCTCTGCTTCTCCATGTTTGACATTGTATGTTATCCTCAGCACTATACGTTTATGATCATGTTATAGAGAGTAAATAATACCCAGAAGAATGGCCTGTGATCGGAGGGGTTATCTATGGTATCATCTTTCATCAATGATTTAACAATATGCAAGGCATTTCTGGCCGAACGTTTTACATGGTGACATATGATACCTATTTAGAACTTCATCTTTGATGACTCCATCTATCTTCCTTTTATATAATGTGTGTGTGTGTGTGTGTGTGTGTGTGTGTGTGTGTGTGTGTGTGTGTGTGTAGCTTAGGAAAGTTCTACACTGGTAGTGTCCCAAATGTATGTTCAAGGGGTGTTTATAGTTAATTGTCTGTCACAGTAGTCCCTATAATAGCCTACCACCTCATCCCTGTCCCCATTTAATCCTCTTATTAAGGTGCTCTTTATCTCCTTTAAATATCTTCTTCTTGAGATAAGTTTTCATAACAGAAGCTGTATCTTGAAAATTGGTTAAACTGACTATTCCTAGCACACAAGAGCTATTTCTGCTTAACTTCCTTATTTTCTCACAGGTAGAATTAGAAATTTTTTAGTTGTCCTCCTTTTTACATTGCATTCTCCTTGACTACTTTCTTTTGTCAACTTGAAACAAACTAGGGTCATTTGGGAAGAGGAATCTTCAACTGAAAAAAAAATGTGCCCCGTGCCAACTTTGGCAGGGTCTTCTTTCTTGTCAGTTTTTCATAAGGCAGAGAAAGGAAAGAGCATCGGGAGAGGATACGACTTTTCCTTACAAGATACAGGGATAAGACTTTGTCTTATGACATATTTAGAGTTGCTGTGTAATAATAAAAAAATTTACTTATGTGAGACTAAATCACCTTGCTACTGTAGCTGAACTGCCTAGAAACTGCAAGTTTCTAGCACTTAACACCTCTTCCTAAAACAGTAAAGGATTAAGTAAGTAGACTTTGTGCTATCTCAGCAGGAACTGCACAGATAGAACTTTCCACCAGCTAGTCAGAAGTTACAGGAAGAGGGGAGGTACTTTGAGAAGTGATTATAATATTTATTACTAAGTTGTAAAACATTTCTTATGAAAGCTATCTAAGGGGAAAAGCAGAAAGATCCTGAATGGGAAAAAGGAAAAATTCTCTTTTGCATCTTTTTGTCCTCAGTACTTATACAACTTTCAGAATACATGATCACATGTTAAAAAGTTCACCACACGTTGACACATAAAAGGAAATCATAAATGACATAGAAGTTTACAACTGAGAGTGTTTACATGCATAGCCATTAGGAGTAATTATCTAGTTAAACATCCACCACCTGTCACATCTTCACAGGTTCATAGAGAGTTGAAAACCATAACTAAGCTATTAGTGAAGTTTTGTATAGATTAACCCAGACGATATTTTATCTTCTTTTACCTATAATAAATTGTTAGTTCCCTTTACGTGACCTTAGTTAATTGTTTTGACAATCTCTTGGAATGTGTTCTGAGTAATAGAAAGTATGGTTACTGTCTAAGAATCAATTACTTGGTGACACTTGGGAGACTGACAGAATTCTCATTGCAGTTTTGACTATCAGAAAGGGATCTACTAGCACTATTACTATTAAGAGAGCTTAATAATCACTGATATTTCAGTAATTCTTGTAGGATCATCCTTAAGAATTAAGAAGTCATCTATTTGTCTATATAGCATCACTGCAAGAGAGTACATCTTCATGGATCTGCAGCTATCTGCTCAAAAGGGGTGGGCTAGTACCTAATGATTGCTATATATGTTTAATAATAACAAGAAACATATATTAATATCAGGAATCTTTCCTAAAATGAGTTCTCTTGGTCTTCGCCTATAAAGCAAACCTGTTGCAGATTATAATCTGAAGCATACCTCCTACTATGGCTTCTGACAAAAATGTTCCCAAAAGACTGGTTCCTGGCCCTTTTCCTTGTAAAGAATGAGTATTGGAGTTAGGAATATTGTGGGGCCTCACCTTGGCAGTTTGTTTTGGGTTGTAGAAGATACCAGGCTGAGAATGCATTGGATACCAAACAATTAAGCAGTGTTGTTCGTGGCAGCTTTGTTTTCTATCTTCAAGTTTCTGCCTTCACTTTCCCTTATGATGATCTAATCTTGAGACAAAGTGTTTCTGTATTAAGTTGTAATTGGTTATGATTTTTTATCCTAGTAATAGAAATCAAGCTGCAGCCCATGGTTTCTGGTGCTCAAACTCAGGTCTTGATGTAGTGTGGTAAGCCCTTTGTTGACTAAACCATCTTTTCAGCATCAACCCTTAATATTTCTAAAAGATAGTATTTTCAGTATAAACAAAGTGCAGTTTTCCATAAGGATATATCATAGGTCTGAAATTTTAATTAAAGGAACCTGGATATAACAAAATAACACACACTTTAGCAAAATCTCTCCTGGTCAACTGCCATTACACTGAGTGTGGATCTGTGTATTTGCAAGACAAAACAGTTGTCAAGGAGGTGTGGTATGGTGATTAGCATGCCGAACAAATTAGAAAGGGAAAGAGCAAAATGCTTGACTGGTTTCTTAGCTAAAATTAATTTGCATGGGGATTTTGTACAGGACACACAGTGTCTTTACCTGTGAAAACTGAATAGACAGAGCTGTGGTATAAATATGTGTGTGTGTGTGTCTCAAATATCTTGAGTGTGTGTCTGTGTGTTTGTGTGTGTGTGTGTCAAATAGCTTGAGTCACAGCTCCTCCTCCACATGTCTTGTACATTAGGTGAATTGTTCATTATTATTTTTCTGGCAAGGAAGAAAGAAAAAACTCAGTGTAGCAGCACACAGCTGTACTTCCAGCATTCGAGAAGAAGGGACACAAAGAACAGAAATTCAAGGTCATTTTCAATTACACAGTAAAATTAAAACCAACATAATGTTCATGAGATGCTACCTCAACAATTTAAAGCTAGAAAATGTTGTGCTTTAGGAAGTGGATGGAGGCTGGAGATAAACTTCAGAACAATGCATCCCTAGCATGTACAAGGCACTGATATACATTCTTCTATAACTTAACCAGATATAATGACTTGAGCTGTTCCTCCCAGGACTCAGGATAAGATTTTATCATACATAAGGAGTTTGAGGCTTGCCTTACCCTAGATCTTCTAAGAAAGGGCAAGTGTGTGTGTGTGTGTGTGTGTGTGTGTGTGTGTGTGTATGTGTGTGTGTCTGTATGTGTGTGTGTGTGTGTGTGTGTGTGAGAGAGAGAGAGAGAGAGAGAGAGAGAGAGAGAGAGAGAGCAAGAAGAGGAGGAGGGGAGGAGGGAAGCAAAGGAAGAGGAAGAATGAAGAAGAAGGAGGAGGAGAAGAAGAAGAGGAAGAGGAAGAGGAAGAAGAAGGAGTGGAGGAAGAGGAAGAGGAAAAAGGAGAAGAGGAAAAGTCATGTGGAGTTTCAAAGAATATGTATTCTCTTAGGTTTTAGATAAGCAACTGTTTTCGGTAGAGGCATTCTTTTCAGTTATATTTTGAATATTAATTGATAACAGACTTGCTGTGAAAGAACAGCATCAAGAAGAGAGTCCAAATAACAATTGCTATCATGTATGGTTATTAGTTTGACATAGTTCCCACTATGACTATTGCATGATCAATTTAATTTTATCCTCACAGTGTACAGAGGAGGAATGTTACATCTCTAAGAATATGTAGATTTTCACAGTGTTATATCTTTTAGACATCCACAGATGAAACACAGGTCTGTCAGAAACCCACTATGTTGATCACCTTGTTACCTTGCAGCATTAGCTAGAGTATGCTTTGCTCAGTTTGAGTCTTCTCCTTTTAGATATCATTTCCAGTACTTTCTATACTGAAATGGCCAGTGAAAGCAGCAATATTTCAAATCACCGCTTCAGTTAGATCAGGTATCTGGAATTAGTCAGATGGATCAAGAGAAAAGAGACAACATTGATTGCTGACACTGCAGTGCATCGGGAGGAAATGCTCAGTCTGACAGAGAAGATCGGTCATTTCAACTACTTGTACCGAGAGTGTTGAACTAGAAAAATTTCTGACTTTTTAGTTTATTTTTTCACAGGACACCTTTGTAAATATGTCAGTTAGAGAAATGCTTGTTGGCTGCTTAAGCCTTAGCTGTGTAGATATAGTATGTCTAAACTTTTATTTCTGCTTGAACTTACTATTTCCAGAAGCCCAAATCATGTCATGATACAAAAGAAAGAAATGAATTAACAATTTGAAGTAACATTTTAAATCAGTTGGAAACATTCTAAATTGTGATTATCAAAACACATTGATTTCTGTTTAGGAGGAGACATTTGAAATTATGAAAAGTAAAGAGCAATGGCCACATTCTAAAAGCTCTTAGTCGACATGGGGTAGGTTTTATTATCAGACCTTAGAAATTCCAAATCCTGGCTGTAAATATAATTTACCAAGTTTGCAGAGAGTGAAAACAGCAGTCTTCAGAATTACTCAGAAGTGATGATAAGAGATAACCTAGTGTGGGAAAGAATTTGCTGCAGAAAGAAGAGAATTCAAATTTCTGTGCCCGCACTTTAAAGCAGTCATGGTTGTATACAGCTATAACCCCAGTGCTATGATGACAGGGAAAGAATTTCTGGAGCTTATGCACAGCAAGATAGCATCAGTATAAGTGAAAGGCTTTGAGTTGAGAAAATTGTGTAGAAAGTTATAAAAGAGGATACTATTTACTTTCTCTGTCTTCTGCTTGAACACATAGGCATGAAGACATAGACAGACAGACAGACACACACACACACTCACACACACACACCATATCACAAACACTAATTCTTGGTGGTCATGTACTAAGGAATATTAAATTAAAAATTTATAACCTTGAACTCATGAAAATGTCCACTTGACATTTATAATTGCCATTGATCATGAATACTATTTTGTGGACCATGAATCCACATATGTAAAATAAATCAGTTGTCAGAATAAAGAAAGGGCATGACATATTAATATTAGAAAATTTAAAAAATATTTGTTTATTATTTTTGGGGTGTGTGTGTGTATATATATATGTGTGTGTGTGTGTGTGTGTGTGTGTGTGTGTGTGTGTGTGTGTGTGTGTGTGTGTGTTGCATGTGTGTGTGTTCACGTAGGTCTTCTGATTCCACAGCATGTTTATAGGCCAGATGGCCAATTTCTGTAATGGGTCATTATCTATGGATACCTATATTTAAAGTGAGGGTGTTAAGCTTGTTCTGCAACTCCTTTTTCCCTCTTGCTGGCCCAACATAATTGTCAAAATTTAAATGAATTTCTTATAAGCAATTGATGAAGGTTATTTACTCATCATGAAGTTAGAAGTTCATATTGAAGCTCAGCAAGCCTCTGGAGTGACAATTCCGTTTTATGTCAGCATAGGAGATTTGGATATCATTTGACAAGGGCTTATGACTAGTTATATTAATATTCATAGAATGACCAAATTGTTTGATCCTTGAAGAAGTTACCGTTAAATTGGAAGACAAAGAACAAGAGCCAAATAAGTCCAGCAGCTACTGAGATGTAGTCACTGACTGAGCTGAGTCTGAGCAAACATCAAAGAAACAGTGAGGTGTACTGTAGCCTAAGTAACGATACAAGCAAAAGCACTAAAATTCCTTGAATGAGGCATATAGGTATGGGAAAAGCACTTCAACCTGGGACTTCACTTGACTTAGGCTGCATAAAAATCTACCTTCCAGAAATATACCTAACAATGAAGTTTCTCACCTCCTCTCACCTACATGAAGCTGTATACGTATCAAACAATGGACTAAGACTCCCTGCACATAACATTGTTTATAAACTTCTCTTTCATGATCAACTTCCATTCAAAAGTATTCAAGAGCATATCCACATACTGGGGGGAGGAATCTGTTTCAACTGGCCTGAGAGAGTTTAGAATATACACTCAGTGAGTTGTATTGAATCCTCTGGAACAACTTTCAAGGGAAACATCCTGTTTAATGTCATATACCTAAATCAAATGCATCATGGAAACTGATGTTCACAGTTAATTAAGGCTTGCCTAATCAAAAAAAGCCAATCAAAACAGAAATATCCACACTGAACTCTAAGTAAACAATTCCTCCTTCTCGAGAGGTCCACAAATTAAAGCTACACTGAATACCAGTGTTTCTCACTTTGCTTTTGAATAAAGTTTGTCACCTTGCTCTCTGTGACTTCTTGTAATAAGATGAAAACATCCTGGAAACACCTCACCTAGACAGTAACCTCTGATAAAACTGATAAGCAACTTCTTCAAATAATGACACGAATTATGGAAGCTCCAAAAGAATCCTCCTGTTACTTTCTTGTAAGAACTTCTAAGAATGACACAAGCCATGTCTAATCTCATGCCTATTTAAGGAAATCAGAAGTTATAAAAAAATTCATCCTAGTGTTGTTTTTTGTACCAATTTCAACTTTAAGATATTAAATACAATCACATTGGAATTCCTTTTTTCTCAGAAGTTTTGATAATGTCTCCTACAATTAAGCAAGAGGAGAATCCTTAATGAATTTCTCTAAAATACATTTGCATGATAGATAAAATATTAACTCTAGAATGAGAATATTAGAAAAATGCTTGTTTCTGTGTTACTGCATTGGAAATGCAATTTATACCCCTTTGTCATTTTCAAAATGCAGATGTTCATAGTATACATATTAGATTATGTGGACTATTAATAATAATAAAAGTTTCTAACAATAATTGAAGAACAGAGCCAGTACTCTGAGAAAATAATGCTTCTGTCATCTTTAATGTATATAGTTTTTGTATTTTTAAGTAGCCATACACATACAATCTTTTAAATTGTCTTTTACAGCGAGGCTCTATGGCTCACGTCTGGACAAACCACACCAGGCCAACAGGGCTCCACGTGGAGACAGTTTTGGAGAATAGCCCAAATTTATGTTTCCAAGAACTGGAAAAGACTGAAAACAGTCAATTCCAGGAAAAAATACCACTTGCTGGCAGCCAATCTGGAAGCTGCCTTACCACCTAGTCTGAGCCAACCTCATGGGCAACCAATCAGAAGCTGTAAAGCTGACCCACCAGCTAGCCTGAGACAAGTATAATTAAGTAGCAAAAGTCCCCAAATCCCTCAGTGCTTTAACCAATCACAAAGGCAGCCATACTCCTGGAGATAGAGCTAATCAGTAATAGGAATGAAAGATAAAAGTCACCCATTCCTACCCTAACAGACTTAAAATTGACCCTGAAATTTCCACACCTGTGTCTTCCATCCTGATGAATGGTAGAACCCCCCCCTCCCTGCTGGCAGGTTATCTACAAAATAAACACTCTTTCCTGTTGCATATTATTTGAGTCTGGGGTATTCTTCCCAAACCATAGCCTCATAAAACTTGATGAATAAAAGGTTTATTTTGCCTCTCACTTTGACAGGGAGGACATGACTACAAACTGTGTGAAACTCATCTTAACATTGCATTACAAGCAGAGAAATGAATGCTGTGCTCGGCTCAACTTTCTCCTTTTTATTCTATTCATGACTGCAACCCATTGAATGGTGCAGTCCACACTCAGAGTATTCTCACCTTAGTTAGGACAGTCATAATTCTCCCTTAGAGTCATTGTCTGGGATTTGTTTCCTAAGTGACTCTAGATCCTGTCATACATGGCAATTAATATTAATGAATACATTATCATCCCTCAGTATTTGTATATCTCAAATTTTACTAGCATAATTTCAACATGAATTAAATACATTATGAAATGAGAAGAGCTGTTCTATACCATGTTGAGAATTAGAGAGCAGCCGAGTCACAGAGACAGATTTGATTTATTTTTTCACATCTTCATCACATAATTTTGCCTTTCCTGTGTGGAGATATAGCAGAAGACATTCCTAAAGGAGAGGTATTGCCAAGGATCAGAGATTGTCATATACCAAGCAGTGTTTTAGGAATTTTGCTTTATAACACAGAAGTATGATCTCCATCTTAAACCTCTCATGTGTTTATTGTGTTTTGTGGAGGTAGGTACACAAATGCAACCATGAGAATGTAGAGGTCAGAGGACAACTTGCAACATTCATTTCTCTCCCTCTAAAGTGTCGGGTCCAGAGATCAATCTCAGGTCATCAGGTTAGTGGTAAATGCCTTTACCAGGAAAGCCATCTTATTCTACTTCCTTACACTGTCAGATAAGAAAATTGGATAGTTATTTAATTACACAGTTTGAACATGTATAGAAATATCATCCTGTACCTCCTAGCAGCATTGTACACATATTAAACAATAAAACTTAATTGATAACAAGAAACACATGGATTGTTTTTCATACACATCAAACAGCAAATCACATTCATCTGTATTTAATATTTCATTATTTACAGTCCATTTATTACCCTCTCCTCCCAGTCCCACCTTCCCCAGTTACTCATCACATTCTCCCACTCCCTTGCCTCAAAGAGTGTGCTCCCCACCTCCCAGATATCTCCTTTCCCTGGGACCTCAAGTCTCTCCAGAATTAGGTGCATCCTCTCTCACTAAGACAAGATTAGACAATCTTATGTATGTGCTGGAAGCCATTGTCCAAGTTGTGTATGCTCCTGGTTGGTGGCTCAGTCCCTGAGTGTTCCCAAGGGTCTGGGTTAGTTGACCTACTGGTCTTCCTATGGGGTTGCCCTCCCCTTCAGCTCCTTCACTCCTTCCCTTAATACCTCCATAGCAGTCCCTGACTTCTGTCCAATGGTTGGGTGTCTGAATCTGTCTCACTCAGCTTCTGGTAATGCCTTTCAGAGGTCAGCCATGCTAGACTCCTGTGTGTAAGATCAGTAATTGTCTCAGGCCCTGCTGCCCCCCAACCCCAATACAAGATGGATTCCAACTTGGGCTGATCACTTTACAGCCTTTCCTTCAGTCTCTTCTAAATTTTTGTCCTTGTAATTCTTTTAGATAGGAACAATTCTGGATCAGAAATTTTGACTGTGGGTTGGTAATCAGTTCCCTTTACTTGGGACCCACTCTATCTACTGGAGGTTGACTCTTTGAGTTCCCTCTCCACACTGTTGCATATTTTGACTAAGATCACTCACATTTAGTCCCAGGAGTCTCTCATATCCCAGGTCTCTGGAACTTTCTAGAAGCACCCACTCCCAACCTTCAACTGCCAGAAACTGGATATTTTCATTTATTCTCCTGGTCCCCTGGGATTTTCTCTTTCTCCCCTCTCCCCAAACCTGATCCTGTCCCCTTCCACCTCCCTTTTTTTTCCTTAAACTTTTAGTGTCTATGGGTCATATCCTGGATATTCTGTACTTTTTGTTTAATTTTCACTTATCAGTGAGTATATACCCATGTTCTGTTTGGTCTGGGTTACGTTAATCAGGATGATATTTTCTAGTTCCATCCATTTGCCTGCAAATTCATGATATCCTTGTTTTTATTAGCTGAATAGTGTTCCATTATGCAAATGAGTCACATTTTCTGTACATATTCTTCAGTTGATGGACATCTGTAAGCTTCCAGGTTCTGGCTATTATAAATAAGGTAAACATAGGCCGTAACATAATGGAGTACATGTCCATGAAATATGGTGTAGCATCTTTTGGGTATATAAACAGGAGTAGTATAGCTGGCTCTTTAGGAAGAACCATTTCCAGTTTTCTCAGGAATCACCAGATTGATTGCCAGAGAGTTTGTACCAGTTTTCAATCCCCCCAGCAGCAGAGGACTGTTTCATTAATAGGCATTTTCTACCTCTATGCCTGTGTTTCCTATATTTCTTTAAGGATATATATATTATTCTCTATAGTTATTCAAATCAATATTCAAATCAATAATTTCTACAGGTCCATTTAATAGTCTTTGTTCATTAAACTAATCAAAATCTATGTTGTAGTTATTTGAAGAGAAAGAATTTTATGAATCATGTGATATCAACTGAATAAATATGAAAATTATGTATGCAAACTTTACAAAAGTTAGTTTCAACACAAAAGTATAAATTTACAATTTAATAAACAAGGAACTAATTGATCAACCAAATGTTAACAAGTAAAATTCATCTATGTATTCAATAGAAAATAATATTTGAGATATAAAATTAAGACTATGTTAGTAAAATAATGCATAAGTTATTTTACTTAAAAAGAAAATCTTATGATCGTATTAATACAGCTAGAAAACATTAAAAAAAACTTAATACTCTTAAAAATGGGATACACATGCACACAAATTTAGAAAAGTTTGATACATATACATTATATTATAATGTCATTTCAAAAGTTAGAACTATCATTGTGTTTGTTATGAATGAAAGGAAGATGTTTCAGACCATAAACAGAAATAAAATTTTCTGGAATTTTACATAAATAAAAAGCATTTAGAAATTAAAATTTTTAATAACATCTCCATCATAATTAGATGAGTATGTTCCTGCCTTCTTGCAATGAACATTGAATTGATCTCTATTGTATCAAGAAAATTGTGATAGCTGTTCGGTACAGAGAATGAAAAGCTGTCCTCTGGACAGCTCATGGTTATCACACTTATGAACCCACAGCACCTATGTTAACGCAATACTTTCACATGATCAAGCCAGTTAGAGTCAGGGCTTAGATGGTGTGTGCAATCATTGACAATGCCATATTGAGGGGCTTTTGGCATTTGATGGCTACTGGTGAAAGAAGAATCATTCATTTTGGGGGGGGGGGTATTGCCTTGGTAATTTGCTTGTGCTTCAATAGATTCCCTACACGAGTGACACTAGATTCTGCTTCTTTGATGAGATCTAAAAGGTAAACAGATGAAGACATGGTGTCAGGAGATGTATTATAGGAAATCTGGTGAGATTTGGTAAAGAGAATGTAGAGTGCATTCAAGTATATTTCTTTATATAAAAAATAAAGAAAAGTATGAAAGGACAAATGTTTACTTAATTAACAGAAGATAGAATATCTATAGACAAATTCTAAAAGGCTTATATACATAAAGCTAGAAATAATAGATGAGTTTAAAAGATGTACAAATTTTCTTCACTGTTTAAGAGATCATTGTAAGAGATCATGGGAGAAAATGTAATGTATTATAATATACTTTCAAATATAAAAGATTATAACTTTAGCTTAGTAACAAATATAAGGTTTTTCACCGACTGAGATTACGTATAATCAGTTTGAGGTAATTCCTCCCTGTTGAATTATACGCATTTCTAAATTCCTCAGAAAAACAACCTTAGAATAACTACTTTTCGTCCCCCAAAGTCCAGGGAATTGGGGCAAAAACCCCTCACTTGTTTCTTCAAGCTGTACATAATTATTTTTATATTTCTTACTAAACTAAAATTATGATTTTTTACATTGGCACAGAATTTATTTGATACAAATTTAGATTTTTAAGTTTTTCTTTAATATAAATTTCACCTTGATTTAAAATTAATATTGTTACTCTGATGTACACGCATTGTGCCTATACAACACATTTCAGCCTAGATGGCTTATACCCAGTCCTTTTCTGCTATTAAAAAATGAAGCTGAGATGATTAAGCACGTGAGTTTAAGGCCAAATAGCAAATTCATGTCTCTAAGTTTATTGTTAGAGTTCTTTCAAGATAATTTATTAAAATAATTAATCGACAACAGTCCAGATTACTTATATAATTAGATGGTTTCTAAAAAACACCAGAAGTCCACAAAATATGACATTTAATGTTCTTTAACTTTTATTGAGACATGTCCACTCCCACCATCTCCCCTTTGGTATATGCAAAGAAGAAACTGAAAATCTCCACCTCCACATGAGGTGATTTATTGTGGCAGACAGGCACTATGCAAAAATTGCTCCAATTCTTCTACAGACTAATTACTGTCCAGAAAAGGAAACATAGCAGAATAAGTTGGCTGAAAATTTCTACCAAGCCAGAATGATTAGCCCTTCAAAATTCAGTGTTTCAAAAGTCTGTCTGATGATCCTAGGCCAGAAGGCTGAAGACTTGCTCTCACGTGTTGCTCACAGGGGACTGTGCAAATAGAAAATTGTCTCTATAACCTGTCTCAGTTCTAGAAGCCATGCTAGGCTTCCTATATTTACGGAAAAATGGATCATTCTCAGATTACTGGCGGTGGTGAAAACTTAGTATAATGTTATAGCCCACTCAGACTATTTAATTTTGAGAATACTTTTTTTTTATTAACTTGAGTATTTCTTATTTACATTTCGAGTGTTATTCCCTTTCCTGGTTTTCGGGCAAACATCCCCCTAATCCCTCCCCCTTCCCCTTCTTTATGGGTGTTCCCCTCCCCATCTTCCCCACATTGTCTCCCTCCTCCCAACAATCTAGTTCACTGGGGGTTCAGTCTTAGCTGGACCAAGGGCTTCCGCTCCCACTGGTGATCTTACTAGAATATTCATTGCTACCTATGAGGTCAGAGTCCAGGGTCAGTCCATGTATAGTCTTTAGGTAGTCGCTTAGTCCCTGGAAGCTCTAGTTGCTTGGCATTGTTGTTCATAAGGGGTCTCGAGGTCATTCAAGCTCTTCCACTTCTTTCTCTGATTCCTTCAACGGGGGTCCCGTTCTCAGTTCAGTGGTTTGCTGCTGGCATTCGCCTATGTATTTGCTGTATTCTGGCTGTGTCTCTCAGGAGCGATCTACATCCGGCTCCTGTCAGCCTGCACTTCTTTGCATCATTCATCTTGTCTAATTGGATGGCTGTATATGTATGGGCCACCTGTGGGGCAGGCTCTGAATGGGTGTTCCTTCTGTGTCTATTTTAATCTTCGCCTCTCTATTCCCTGCCAAGGGTATTCTTATTCCCCTTTTAAAGAAGGAGTGAAACATTCACATTTTGATCATCCGTCTTGAGTTTCATTTGTTCTAGGTATCTAGGGTTATTCAAGTATTTGGGCTAATAGCCACTTATCAATGAGTGCATACCTTGTGGGTTTTTCTGTGATTGGGTTACCTCACTCAGGTTGATATTTTCCAATTCCAACCATTTGCCTACGAATTTCATAAAGTAGTTTTTTTGATACCTGAGTAATATTCCATTGTGTAGATGTACAACATTTTCTGTATCCATTCCTCTGTTGAAGGGCATCTGGGTTCTTTCCAGCTTCTGGCTATTATAAATAAGGCTTCGATGAACATAGTGGAGCACGTGTCTTTTTATATGTTGGGGCATCGTTTGGGCATATGCCCAAGAGAGGTATAGCTGGATCCTCAGGCAGTTCAATGTCCAATTTTCTGAGGAACCTGCATACTGATTTGCAGAGTGGTTGTACCAGTCTGCAATCCCACCAACAATGGAGGAGTGTTCCTCTTTCTCCACATCCTCTCCAGCATCTGCTGTCACCTGAGTTTTTGAACTTAGCCATTCTCACTGGTGTGAGGTAAAATCTCAGGGTTGTTTTGATTTGCATTTCCCTTATGACTAAAGATGTTGAACATTTCTTTAGGTGTTTCTCAGGCATTTGGCATTCCTCAGCTGTGAATTCTTTATTTCACTCTGAACCCCATTTTTAATAGGGTTATTTGTCTCCCTGCGGTCTAACTTCTTGAGTTCTTTGTATATTTTAGATATTAGGCCTCTATCTGTTGTAGGATTGGTAAAGATCTTTTCCCAATCTGTTGGTTGCTGTTTTGTCCTAACCACAGTGTCCTTTGCCTTACAGAAGCTTTGCAGATTTATGAGATCCCATTTATTGATTCTTGGTCTGGGAGCATAAGCCATTGGTGTTTTCTTCAGGAAATTTTTTCCAGTGCCCATGTGTTCGAGATGCTGCCCTAGTTTTTCTCCTATTATTTTGAGTGTGTCTGGTTTGATGTGGAGGTCCTTGTTCCTAGGTCCTAGGCAAATGGATAGAACTAGGAAATATCATCCTGAGTGAATTAACACAGTTAGTAGATACTAGTCCAAAGCTTGGAATACCCAATATGCAATTCATAGACCATATGATGCTCAAGAAGTAGGAAGAACAAAATGTGTACACTTCAGTCCTTCCTAGAAGGGGAACAAAATACTCAAGAGGGAGGGGAATATAGGGACACAGTGGAGCAGAGACTTAAGGAAAGGCCATCTAGATGCTGCCCCATCTGGGGATCTATCACATCTGCAGCCACCAAACCTAGTCAGTATTGCTGATGCCAAGAAGTCCTTATTGATGGGAGCTTGATCTGGATGTCTCCTGAGAGACTCTGCCAGAACCTCACTGATATAGACAAGCATGCTTGAAGCTGACCATCGGACTCCATGGGGACGCCAATGAAGGAGTGAAGGAAGAGCTGAAACGGTGTGCAAACCCATAGGAAGAACAACAATATCAACCAACTAGACTTACCAGTGCTCCCAGGGATTAAACTACTAACAAAATAGTACTCATGTAAAAGCCTAATGCTTCAGTTGCATATGGAGCAGAGGATGGCATTGTCTGGCATCAATAGGAGGAGAAGCTCTTGGTCCTGTGAATGTTCCTTTCTCCAGTGCAGGGTAATGGTATGCTATTGAGGTGCGAGTGGGTGGATGGTAGGAAAAGCATCCTCATGGAAACAGAGGGTGGGTTGTGGGAGAGTGGGTAACTCAGCAAGGGAATAACATTTGCAATGTAAATATATAAAATATCAAGTTAAAAAATGTTACCAGTGCTCTTAATAACCCTATATAAGTTTTTAAAATCCACTTGCCAAAATTCTTACTAAGTCTGTTTTCTGTTCACACATGGACTATGATGGATTAACACCATATCTGGGAATATCTTCTCAATATTAGACATAACATCTGAATATATGATTATTTACACCCATTTTTTGTTCAAGAAGAATCCGATGCCAAAGAAAATTTCCTCTTTTTGATTAGCATGGAAATTATATTCAAATAAGCTAATAAAATAAAGGATACCTGAGTGTACACATTCACATACATATTCATACATATGAATATGTGTGTACATATGTATATATGATGTAGGCCTCCTTCACAGGGCATCTAGGTCTTAACAGTTCCCTTAGGCCTACACATTGCATCTAGATCTTCCTGTTTTCCCTAGACCTTTAACAGCCAGCAACTTTGCCCTCTGAGAAATCAGTCTACAGAGGAATTCATAGGGAAACCCTGTCTGAAAAACTAGGGGAGGGAGACAAACAGATTAACAGATTGATTGCTCTCTCCCTCTCTGTCTCTGTCTCTGTCTCTGTCTCTGTCTCTCTCTCTCTCTCTCTCTCTCTCTCTCTCTGTGTGTGTGTTTGTGTGCATTTCTGTGTGTGTGTGTGTGTGTGTGTGTGTGTGTGTGTGTGTGTGTATTCAACTGAGGAGGCACTGGCAAATAAATGTTTGCCCCTCCTCTGTAAGCCAGGCCACCCCAATACTGCCTTTCCTTTTCCTTAGTTTGTTTGGTTTATTCCAAGTTAATTGTATCTGTTTCTTTAATTTCCTCTTCATTTCTTTAGTTGAGTCAGGGGTCTTTGCACATAAACCCTGGAAATCAGTACCTGGATCCGGTCTGCAGCCTGCTCACAGGGTTCTACCCACCTCCACCACTCAAGTGATGCAATAAAAGACATGCAGCACCGCATCTGATTTCTTTTCACTGAACATTTACTTTAGTTCCAATGTTCATTCAGGTCTGAGAGAGGAGGGAGGGAAGGAGGGAAGAGAGACAAAGAGAATGACAGAGAAACAGTGACAGAGAGGGAGAATTGTACGTTATTGTTCCATCTCTTCAATCACTGTCTGTTGTTTGCTATCTTGGCAACCATGCCCTGAAACCCTACCTTGGGTAAGACCAAGCATAATGGCAGCAACCATATAATTCCTGCTTAGTCACACTGAACACCCCAGTCATCACTACCTGTGAAGAATTGTAAGGGGGCTCCTCTGATCTAGAGAATAGTACCCTTGAATTAGATGAGAAGCACAACAAGCATTATTTGTTTTGAAATATAAGACGTGGAAAGAACTATATGTGTGGATTTACAGACAGAAAGACAGAGAGACAGATGGACAGACAGACAGGACGGACAAGACAGAACAGGACAGGACAGAACAGGACAGGACAGAACAGGACAGGACCGGAGAAAAAAAACAAGAACACAAACAAAAACTCAAAATGGAAGTCCGGTTCCAAATAGTCTCTGTCTGCACTGTCGCTCTAGTGTTGGTTGTCCAGCTTATAAAAGCTTATACATGGATGGTTTTGGGAAATGCTGCTGGGTGTTCGGTCCAGGTCCAGGATTATTGCAGGTAACTAGACAACAAAGAAAGCAGTAGACTGACTTCTACAGTGTTTGGTTTCTGAGTGTGTTATCACACAGAAGAACCTACCAGAATATGTAATGAATTCCGGCAGTAACAGCAGAAACAACCAATGAGAAAGTGTCCTTATAATATTAGTAACTGCAACAAAATGGCAGAATAGCTAGGTAACAGTTACCTAGCCATTATCTAATCTGACTTATGTCACATTCTTCACATTGCATCTACATAAGCCTTCCTATATTCCTCTACAGTGCTGAGACCAAAGAGAGATCAAAGTCAGGCATCACCATGGGTGCCTTCCTTTTCATTTTTTTCTTTCATCCTAGGAAGTGTGTGTGTGTGTGTGTGTGTGTGTGTGTGTGTGTGTGTGTGTGTAGAGAGAGAGAGAGAGAGAGAGGGAGAGGGAGAAGGAGATGGAGAGGGGCAGATGGAGAGAGAGAGAGAGAGTGCTCTAGAGAGAGAGAGCACTGGAGAGAGAGAGAGAGAGAGAGAGAGAGAGAGTGTTTAAAATCAGCACTCAAGACTTTTTTCTTCCTATCCCTATCCCAATCCCCCCAAACCAGCAGTAAAGCCACCAGCACCAGAGACAGAGGAAGATGAAATCTCTAGTCTGAAAAACTAGAGGAGGGAGATAAACAGATCTCTCTCTCTCTCTCTCTCTCTCTCTCCCTCATAATTTGTTAAAGTGTTCCCTTTGTGCTGCGTGGATTCTACTTTATTAAGCAAGTTTCACATCGTACTAGCTCCAAAGAGTTGTCAACAGTCTCTTGGCGTGCAGGCAGTTGTTGCCTGCTTTAAATATTTTTTGGTGTATTTGTTTGTTTGTTTGTTTGTTTGTTTGTTTCAAAACCCAGGACCTGCCTTCATTCAACAGATCCAAACCCAGCTCTCCAAGGGAAAAATGGAGTCAGTCCGAAGTCACTGGCATTTAAGTCATCTGCCATTGACAGTTATAGGAGATGGGAATATCGTGCTTTCTCTGATGGAGATTCACCTGGGTATGCATCAACCACATATAAGGACAGGCCTGGGGTTAATGGGGTGGTGGATGGGGAGGACGGATCTGGAAAGAGCTTTGTGTTAGGAAACTATGATCAGAATGTTGGACAGAAAACAAAATTTGTACTTTAAAAAAGAAAAAAAAAAGCTCCCGTTATCTAACCAAAAAGGAAAGGAAAAAAAACCGACAACAGAACTTTACTAACTGCAAATGTTCCATCTCCCTGTATCCAACCACTCCACTCCCAGATAGGTAGATGATAGTTTGCACTTTTGTCCCAGTTGTGCTATCGAGGTTAATAAAAGGGGAACCATCTCTGTGGTTATGTTTTACACACACAAAAAAAAATAAAAGTAGTGGATAGACATGCCTGGCATTTTAAGATGCTCAATTTCTTTGCAAGCTTCATTTTGTTTCATTCTTTTAAAGGTTTATTTACTTATTTTCATTTATATGAGTATACTAAAGCCCTTTTTATATACACATGGCAGTAGAGTACACGGGATATCCCTTTGCAGAGGGTTGTGAGCCACTATATGGTTTCTGAGGAATGAAACTCAGGAACTCTGGAAGAGCAGAGCAGTGAGTGCTCTTAACCTCGGAGCCATCTCTCCAGCCCTTCACAAGCTTTATTTAACTAAACATTAAACATGAATCAGAAATGCCAAATCCTGTAATATGGTTCAGATTCAGCCTTACTTAGAAATCCAGAGCTGGCAGGGTGAGGCTGGGAGTGAGCAAAGGGAGTCTTCCTCTTTCCCTGAGGGTGTGCTATCAATTCCATTACCATTTCCAAACAGCTGGGTGTGAGTCTAACTAAGGTTTTCTTCAGTCATTTGCCATGAGCCAGAGCACTGAAAGGACAGCGAGGGATCAGACATTCACACTGAAATCATCACTCACTGATTTCAGGCAGAAAACTTGCCCCCCCCCTCCCCAAAGAGGCACCGCCTGGCTCATGGCTGAAGCAAAGCATGCTAGGGCAGCAGCAGTATTTCCCTGACAGTCCTTCAGGGACATGCACATTCTCCAGCCCCACCCCACCCCACCCCACCCCCTCTCAGCTAGCTCCTGTCCACCCCTCCCCCTTCCCCCACATACAGGGAGGAGGCCTTGTGTGTGTGGAGGGGGGAGATGGAAGTATCTCTTGAGAGAGGGTTCGGGTCTCCCAAACAAATAAATAACTAGAATCTTCATTTATTTACTTTATTTCATCGAGCATCGAGCATACCGTGGCAGAGGGAAAAGGAACACGGAAACTAGGCCAACTGGTAGAGCTCCTTTCATTTTGTTTCAAAAAGGAAAAGCCAAAGAAACAACAGTCCCTGGTTTTCCTGAAAGGAACATAATGGGAAAAGTTGAAACATCGACTCGCCACTTAATACTTTGGCTTTCAATAAAAGGGCCAACAGATCTACCTCCTATTGGTAAAAAAGAGAATAAAAAACCACAAAAACTTTCTGTCAGCCAACTTCCCTTTAAACGTCTGTTAAACAGGAAAACTTTTTTTTTTAAACATCATTTTAAATACTTAAATATGTATTTCTGTGTGTGTGTCTGTGTGTGTGTGTGTGTGTGTGTGTGTGTGTGTGCGTGTCTGTGTGTGACTGTCTGTCTGTCTGTAAGTGTCTTCTGTATGGAGAGGATGTGCTGTAACACTCGGGACGGGGTGGTCTGGGACCCTCAAGTGATGCTGTGCCACACTGCACCCCCAGTCACCTTCCCCATAGTGCCTTCCCAGTGGTCTCATAGCCGGTTTAGGAGCACCGACAAGGTGGAAGGGCGCCTGGCTGAGGCCTATCGCTGAACAGTGGGGGAGGGGCGGTCACCCACCAACCCCACCCACAGCCGCACCTGCGCCCCCGCGCCTGCCTCCTGAGCGCCCGCCCGTCGACACCCTGTTGGGAGGAACAGGGACAGTGACAGAGGGATGCTTAGAGAGAGGAGAAAAACGCCCAGGTGGAGGGGTCGGGAGGAAAGGGGAGGGGGAAAGTTCCGCCGGGATCACTGGCACAGCCGAACGTGCACCTCTGGGTTGAATCTTCTGGACGGACTGCGCTGACCACACCCGTTTACCTCTTAAAGGTTTCACGCCCTCTTGAACTCTCTCTTCAAAGTTCTTTTCAACTTTTCCTTACTGTACTTGCTGGCTATCAGTCTCGTGCCAGTAGTTAGCCTTAAATGGAGTTTACCACCCGCTTTGGGCTGCATTCCCAGGCAACCCGACTCCAGGAAGATCCGGGCCCAGCGGGCCGGGCCCGCTACCGGTCTCACACTGTCCAAGGGCTGGGCCTCAATCAGAAGGACTTGGGCCCCTACGAGCGGCGCTGGGGATTGGGTCTCCCCTACGCCACATTTCACGCGCCACGGCACGCGGCGGGGATTCGGCGCTGGGCTCTTCCTTGTTCACTCGCCATTACTGAGGGAATCCTGGTTAGTTTCTTTTCCTCCGCTAACTAATATGCTTAAATTCAGCGGGTTGCCACGTCTGATCTGAGGTAGAGGTCAAGAGGGGAAGGAGGAAAGGAGGGCGCGCGCGGCCGCGGTCTGACGGACGAAGAGGAGAGCGGGAGGGTGCCAGGGTCCCAGGCCGGGGCCTGCGACCTCTCTACCCCGGCCAGCTCCCACATCCCGGGGACAAGTCGCATCAGCACCACGCTGCAGCGTCACGCCATCTGGCACCCGAGCGGACGGCCCCACATGAGGGGGGGGGGAGGAGAGGTACCTGAGACCAGCCCCGGCGGGTGCGGTATCCTCCCACCCCCAGTCCGACCCTCGCAGGTTGCTCTCTCTGAGCGCACTGGCGGGTGCGTGGCAGCGGCCCAGTGGGCGGGGCCCACCTCCCACCAGACTGGAGGCTTGACCCGGGTGACACAGCCATTCTCGCGCCCAGGCACCGGACCGTCCCCCGGCCCCTCTCGCGCCCAGGCACCGGACCGGCCCCCGCCGATGTGTCCCCACGGTGGGGAGAGAGGGCAAGGACGGGAGCGGGAGCACCAGAGCGAGCAGGAATGAGCCACAAGAAGGGTGGCCGGCGCGCGGCGCCGGTGGATGGGGAGATCTAGGCCCACATAGACCCACCGGGCGTGGACAACTGCTGGACACCACCCAGTCTGAACTTCGGGAGACGGAGGGCCGAGGGGAGAGGCCCTGTGAGCAGAGTCCAAGCAGCAGAACCCCTCGATTGCACAGAGGGGGCTCGCGACACGCCACCCCCCCCCCAAGGCGTTGAAACCGAAGGGGGCGTGGCAGCGATTGATCCTCAAGCGCCTCTCAGGCAGGTGTAGCCCCGGGAGGAACCCGGGGCCTCTAGTGAGTTTGTAAGACTCTCAGAGAGAATCTTCCCTCAGGAGGGAGATCCTCGAGCCCAATGACCAGTTCGAGTCCACAGGCTGCAATCTGCAAGAGGATTTTTATTGATCAGGATACACAGGTATCTGTGGGCCTCCCAGTCAATTCGGAAGACTGGCGCGCCTAACAGAACCAGGGGCGGGTTTTTATAGGGTATTGGGGACCAGAAGCAGGCTTACAGAAGCAGATGCGTGGTTGGTGCATTCAAGTGAGGCACACAGCAAGAGAATACGTGCAGGTTGGGGCTTCCAGAATGTCAGGGGCTAGGGGTTTATCTCTTGTTAGGTGGCCCATAAAGCAATATCAATAATTTAGATTGGTTTCTGTATTTTGTTTTCTTTTATGGTCTGTTTCGTCTAAATGATGGGTCAGCTTGTCCCACAAAGCTTGGACACATCTGAACTTTCCCAGGCTTATTTTAGTTCTGAGTCTGTGTATCTGAAAACTTACTTTTTACTTCTATAGTTGAGGGCCTTGGGCTTGTACAATTCCCTTTCTTGGAGGGGGTCTTTCACGTTCATAGTTTCCATGATCAATGCGTCCTGCAATTCACATTAATTCTCGCAGCTAGCTGCATTCTTCATCTACGCACAAGCCAAGTGAACCACCTCTAAGAGTCTTATCGGTATCTGGGGTGTGAACGGACTCCTATGGGTGCTAACACTGGCACAAGCTCCCCCGCCCGCCCCTGCTGCACTGGAAGAGAGGGGCCAACTGCCAGGCGGCTCCACCTCAGGCCAGCCAGCGGGAAATTAAAGGATACATGTGAAAAGAAAAAAAAGACAGGGTCAGGAACAGAAAGGCGGGACACACGGGACATGGGACGCAGAGAACCCAGCACCCGGTGGCGGCCAGCCAATGGGCGGGCAAGTCGGGCGCTCAGGCCGGGACCCCACGGGCACCCAGAGTGGGCCAGCGACATGGCCCCCCCCCCGACCGCCACCTCTGGAAGCACCGGCGGCCGGAGGGGGCCCGCTGAGTCTCAGGGAGCACCAGGTGGAGGGAGGAAACGGGAAGCTCTCCTGCTTATGACCAACGGGCGGTAGGGCGACCCCTCCCCGGGGTCTTTAAACTTCCGCGCTGGAACAGGACAGCTAGGTACCCAGACAGGAGCAGGACTGACAGGCGAGGCCCAAAAGGCTGGGCAGGCTGCGAGAGCCCACCCGTGGCACAGGGACCCCCTGCACGCGACAGAGACACCCCGGCACATTCAGAGCAGGAGAGCTGAGGTAGAGGGGTGGCAGGTGCTTTGAGGAGAGGGAGCGGGTCCCTGCCACCTCGTACCCCGCCCCCCCCCCCCCCCAGTGCACAGGAGATGAGATCACGGAGCCGGTCCAGAAAGAGGCACAATGACCTCGGTAGCCGAGGGCCTTGGCTGGCCAGCGGGCAAGGGATGTGCTGGCGGCGGAAGCAGCAGTGGTGGAGGCAGAGGCAAGGACATAGGCAGAAGAGCAAGGGAGAGAGAGAGAATGGAGGAGGTCCCTCGAAGAACCAGACCTGACACCCTCCCCGCACCACTCCTTAATGACCCCCGCCTTTCCCTAAACGCTCACTTGGCCGGCGGCCAAGGCACATGCCACGAATGCGACAGGGACCCGGGGACACGCCTCCCAGTGAGAGGAGGGACTCACACAGGCCAGAGAAAGGACCAGACACCCCCTTGGCCTTCTCCCTTAATGATTCTTCCACAGGTTCACCTACAGAAACCTTGTTATGATTTTTACTTCTTCTAGATAGTCAAGTTCGACCTTCTGGAGCTGGGCCCTCCAACAAAATTATTAATCAAGAAAGTGCCCACAGGCTTTTTCATTGGACAATCTTATGAAGAGTTTTTTCTCAGTTAAGATTTCTTCTTCCAAGTTATCTCTAGTTTTATATCACATTGATAAAAAACCTTCTTATATAGTTTGTAGGTGAGAGTTTGTGGGTGTATATCTCTAAGCTTATGTATTGAAGTGATATCATTAAAAATTTTACAAAAGAATGGCTAATAATAACCTGTGTGTGTGTTTCTTTAATCCCGCAGGCTTTCGCCCGATTCTCGGTACCATCTCGGTGTGGGCATTGGGCACCGATAGTGTATGTCAGTGAAATTATGTGTGTATATGTGTTTCGGCATACCCACAGACATTATATGCATCATAATAGGGTATTAAAGAGGACAATGTCTTAATCTAAAGAAATGCTTTAGATTGTAGCACACACCAGCAAGAAAACATTCCTTTTTTGGCACGGGGTAGCAATTGGGCTTGTAACAATACATTATGAAATATACTAGGAAGAGTGAAATAGCTCAATAGTAAAGATATTTGTTGCCAAGGCAGTTAACCTTGGTTTGGTCCTTGGGACATACACAATGGAAGGAGGAAATGAATGCCATAAATTGTACTCCGTCATCCACATGTGTGCAATCACATGCAGAAACAAGCAAATAATCAACTAAAAGAATCAGAAAATTAGAATTCTATAAATATAGGACTTAAAATATATGCATCAATTAAAGTAAGGAAATAGGTTGACATGAGATATGGTAAGAATACTGTAAAGCTGATACATACCCAGACTTAAAGTATCCCTATACATATGTGTGTTCTGTTTCTCCCATCTCTGGAGCAAGAAAAAAATTACATACATGGAATTTCTGCTTAGTATTACAGAGCAACAGAACATAATATTGAGAATTAAAAAAAGAATACATATATAGTTCATATGAAGGCAACTTGGTCTTGCAGAGATAAGCTAAACAACTCCTAGATACTATAAGTTCAGACTCATGAACATTATTACTCAGATTGGTGAATGAAAAACTTAAATATGGGGCATGTAGATTCCAGAGACTTTTCCACAGTGGAATTGAGTAACCAGGGTGACCAGACAATAGCACTTGCATTTGTATCACTTAGAATTATAGGGACCTTTCTTTGCACGGTGGAGGAATAGGCACCTACACTGAAATGTACTATATGTAACTAGAGAAATAAAACAAAATGTTCTCCTTTATAACCAAATCAGGAATACTACTAGGAGATTCCAGGTTTCTTAGTCACATCGTGAAATAGAATCAAGTGACCTTGTTTCAATATAATATTCTTCATTCTTTCTGAGATATGAGGTAGAGGATGAAAGAAAATACCCCAACAACCTGGGTTTAGGGTAATATATTAGTTAAAAATCTCAAGTGTATGAGTCCAAGGGGATCTGACATCCATCAGGAGTCCTGGAATACTTCCACTGGACTCTCCACAGTGGTTGCCTGTGTAGGATTTGGTTGCTGAATCAGCACTCATTTTTCAAATGTAGAAGACATCAAAATATAGACAAGAGGGATCATCCTCACATTCATTTACAAAGCACCCCCACAAGTTTTCTATTGTCTTACTTGGAAAGGATAAATTTAAAACAATATTATTATACTCAAGGGAAAAGCATGTGTCAAAGAAACAAAAAAACAATTAAAGGCAAAAGTCTATGTTTTTCAAAAGAGTGACTATAAGGAAAAGAAGTACACTTTAAGCAGCCATTGTTCTCTTCTTCAAATTTATGGAGCATGGATGCTATAAAATGAATGATAAGATAGAATAGCAATGTAGGGTGAGAAGCTAATTGAGAGAGAAGAAATTAAAATCAAAGCAGCTCAGAGCATCAAAGAAGCCTGTGGTAAAACCAAATCTGCAGCAACACAATTGTAAGCAATACCCATTATGGAAAAGTAAAAGACAATTCAAAAGGCACATTAATGCATATGATGGACACTTGTGTCAACTTGGATTTAGATGCCTCTAAATCTGGTGCGGTTTGTCTCCTATCAAGAAGGCAAAATGTTCCCCTTCAGAAATTTTGAAGTAGATTGAATAATTTTACCCTCTTTGTCCTAGTTAAAAAAAAAATAAGGCCAGAAAATAATTTAAATTGTAAACGTGTGTATGTGGGGGTGTGTTTTTATTAAATTATGTGTGAGTATTTGCATGTCTAGTGTTGCCTGTGGAGGCTAGAAAAGGAAGAGTATTAGGTCGCTGAAACTGAAATTACCAGTGATTATGAGTCATCTTGTTCTTTGAATCTGACATGGGTCTTCTTCATAAGTAGTACATGTTCTTTACTTCTCCGTCATCTCTCCAGTCTCCTGTAAAAATAAGTTAAAAAAAAAGAAATTTCTGTTGCCTAAAGACAAGGAAGCTGAATGAATATAATGATTCTGAGGTTATTTTTAAAGATGAAATTCAATATGGTAGACAATGGGCATAATATATCTAAAACTAAAAAAAGATAAAGTGCAAACAATGAGGAACAGTGTGCTGTATGAGAGATGTTGCAGGGTAGAAAAATGACATAAAACTGTCTAAAGAGGCTTGAGTCTGCTTATAAGGTCGCAGTACTTTGTGTGTACATGTTTGTGTGGGGGTACATATGTCTGCAGGTGCATGTCCACAGGTTTGAATAAGGAGGTCAAAGGTCAATTCTGGGTATCATTCTCAGTCACTCTCTACTGTATTGATTTTGTGATGTGGTCTCAAGCTGACCATGGAATTACCAATTTAGCTAAACTGGGGGCTCTGTCAAGCCACAGGGTTCTTTCTTCTCCATTTCACAGGCACCAGGATGATTAGCTTGGAACACAGTCCCATGACTTTTTACATGTTCTCTGGAGACTGCACTCAGATCCTCATGCATGTATCAGAAATAATTTAGCAGAGGTGCTACCTCTTTCTGACAGTGGCCATGTAGCTGCTGCAAGGAATAGCATATGAGTGCTTCAGTGACGGGATTCTACTGTGGCAAGTGCATTTAAACCACTTCTCAAATTTCACAAGGGAAATTTGGTGGCCTTTATATTTAGTACCAAGTTTACATGCCCTACAAGCTCTCCTTTCCTTCATTGTACTCCATATAGTCATTATCAAACTTGTATCACTTCATCAGTCATTGACAAGGCCATCTGGAGTCACATAGGCTAAGTCACTGTGGATGATTCTACATATTTCTCAAAACTCTATCAAGGGATAAAATGTTCTTCACCTCTTTTTGTATCTATCAATCCTCCAGATGTTACCATAAATCCTGGGAATTTGAGACTTATAATCATATCTTTAGAGAAGTACCCAGTCATACTGAGCAAGTCTGTGTCAGTTGTGGAGAGAAGTAGGTCCTGCTTACATAACTGTTTTTAAGAAGCTATATCTGATCAGTGGAGACATGGAAAATGCAGAGATTATGTTGGATTGATAGAGACTTGAAAATGGCTCTTACAATGATTACATCTTACAAAGATCTATATATTAGAAAGATGTCTAGAAGATCTGCTTTGTAAAATGAACTTGTCTGTCTGCAATTAAAAGGGAATTATGATAGGAGATAATAACTAGGTATAGTTTACCAACAAATGTTTAATTCGGCCTCTCACCATGCATAACTATGTAACCATGTTTGCTACCATACCAGTATGTCTTCCTGTTTACAGGACAAGCCTGCCCAGACATCTTTTTGTCTTGATGAATTTGTGCTTTTTAATGCAAAACAAGTTTAGGTGGTGACTGATCCAAGGAATGGGAGAAGGAGGAAGGGGAATTATTGGGGGATTTGTGTAAAGATAGAGCTTCTGAAATGTGGATATTATGATTTCTTTTAATAATGTAAGCAATGATATCACCGCTTGGGTAAGCACAATTGTCATTGTATAAATATAGAAGGCTCAAGTTATTTGTGGCAACATGCCTGAAAATCAAAAGGTGGTCAGTGTCTTCACTTTTGTTAACTCCCCTTCTCCATCTCAGGACCTAAACATTATAGCTAGAACTGGCATTGGCATCTTCTTGGTTCCTAACTTTTAATTTTTTAAAAATTTTTATTAGATATATCTCTTTACTTCCATTTCAAACATTATTCCCCTTCCCAATTTCCTGTATATAAGCCCCAATTCCCTCCCATCCCCCTCCCACATACAGGTATTCCCCCTATACATCCACTTTATTCCCCCCCATATACCCCTGTACTGGTGGGACAACCTTGGCAAGGCCAGGGGCTTCCCCTTCCCCTGGTGCCCGAACAAGTCTGTCCTCTGCTATATATGCCGTTGGAGCCCTGGATTATTCCATGTATAGTCTTTCGGTACTGGTTTAGGCCTTGGAAGCTCTGTTTGATTGGCATTGTTTTTTTGATGGGGTTGCATGCTCCTTCAACACTTTCAATATTTCATCTAATTCCCTCCAAGGGTCTTTTTCTCAGATCAGTGGTTTGCTGCTAGCATTGACTTCTGTATTGGACATGCTCTGGATGTGTCTCTCAGGAGAGATCTATATCTGGCTCCTTTCAAGATGCATTTCATAACTTCATCAATCTTATCTAGTATACATATATATACACATACATATACATATATATATACACATGTATACACATATATACATACACACATATACATACATTTTTACATATATATATATCCCCTTTTAAGAAGGAATGGGAGCATCTGAATTTTGGTCATCCTTCTTCTTGAGCTTCCTGTGGTCTGTGGATTGCATCTTGGTTAATTCGACCTTTTGGGATAATATCCACTTATCAATGAGTGCATACCAAGTGTGTTTTCCTGTGATTGAGTAACCTCACTCAGGATGATATTTTCTAGTTCATTCCATTTGCCTATGAATTTCATGAAGTCATTCTTTTTGATAGCTGAGTAGTACTCCACTGTGTAGATGTACCAGTTTTTGGAATCCATTCCTCTGTTGAAGGGCATATGGGTTCATTCCAGCTTCTGGTTATTATAAATAAGGCTGATATGAACATAGTGGAGCATGTGTCTTTGTTGTATGTTGGAGCATCTTTTGGGTATATGCCCAAGAGAGGTATAGCTGGGTTCTCAGGTAGTACAATCTCCAATTTTCTGAGGAAACTCCAGACTGATTTCCAAAGTGGTTATACCAGTTTGCAATCCCAACAACAATGGAAGAGTGTTCCTCTTTCTCACATCCTCCCCAGCATCTGCTGTCAACTGAGTTTTTTATTTTAGCTTTTCTGAATGGTGTGAGGTAGAATTTCAGGGTTGTTTTGATTTGCATTTCCCTGATGACTAAGGATGTTGAACATTTCTTTAGATGTTTTTTGGCCATTCGATAATCCTCAGCTGAGAATGATTTGTTTAGCTCTGTACCCATATTTAATAGGGTTATTTCACTCTCTGGATTCTAACTTCTTGAGTTCTTTGTATGTTTTAGATATTAGCCCTGTATCTGATGTAGGATTGGTAAAGATCTTTTCCCAATCTGTGGGTTACCATTTCATCCTATTGACAGTGTCTTTTCCTTTACGAAAGCTTTGCAGCTTTATGAGGTCCCATTTGTCGATTCTTGATTCTTGATTCTTGAGCATGAGGCATTGGCGTTTTGTTCAGGAAATTTAGCCCAGTGCTCATGTGTTCGAGACACTTCCTCATTTTTTCTTCTCTTAGTGTGAGTGTATCTGGTTTGATGTGGAGGGCCTTGATCCACTTGGACTTAAGCTTTGTACATGGTAATAAGAATGGATCAATTTGCATTCTTCTACATGCTGACCTCCAATTGTACCAGCACCATTTGTTGAAAATGTTATCTTTCTGCCATTGGATGGTTTTAGCTCCTTTGTCAAAGATCAAGTGACTATAGGTGTGTGGGTTAATTTCTGGGTCTTCAATTCTAATCCACTGATCTATCTGTCTGTCTCTGTACCAATCCCATACAGTTTTTATGACGATTCCTCAGTAATACTGCTTGAAGTCAGGGATGGTGATTCTCACAGAAGTTCTTTTAATGTTGAGTATAGTTTTCGCTATCCTGGGTTTTGCAAATTGCTCTTTTTATCTCTATAAAGAATTGAGTAGGGATATTGATGGAGATTGTGTTGAATCTATAGATTGCTTTTGACAAAATGGCCATCTTTACTATATTAATCCTGCCAATCCATGAGCATGGAAGAACTTTCCATCTTCTCAGTTCTTCCTCAATTTTTTTCTTAAGAGACTTGAAGTTCTTGTCATGCAGGTCTTTCGTTTGCTTGGTTAAAGTCACACCAAGATATTTTATATTACTTGGGAATATTGTGAAGGGTGTCATTTCCTTAATTTTTTTCTCAGCCTGTTTATCCTTTGAGTAGAGGAAGGCTACTGAATTGTTTGAATTAATTTTATACCCCGGCACTTTGCTGAAGTTGTTTATCAGGTTAAGTAGTTCTCTGGTGGAACTTTTGGGGTCACTTAAGTATACTATTATATCATCTGCAAATAGTGATAATTTGATTTCTTCCTTTCAAATTTGTATCCCCTTGACCTCTTTTCACTGTCTGATTGCTCTGGATATGACTTCAACTATTAGATTGAATAAGTAGGAAGAGAGTGGGCAGTCTTGTTTAGTTCCTGATTTTAGTTGGGTTGCTTCAATTTTCTCTCCATTTAGTTTGATGTTAGCTAGTGGTTTGCTGTATATTGATTTTACTATGTACAGATATGGGCCTTGAAATTGTGATTTTTCCAGGACTTTTATCATGAAGGGGTGTTGAACTTTGTCAAATGCTTTTTCAGCATCTAATCAAATGACCATGTCATTCTTATCTTTGGGTTAGTTTATATAGTGGATTACATTGATGGATTTTCGTATATTAAACAATCCCTGCATCCCTGGAATGAAGCCTACTTGATTATGATGGATGATCATTTCGATGTGTTCTTGGATTCCGTTTGTAAGATATTTATGAGTATTTTTGCATCAATAATCATAAGGGAAATTGGTCTGAACTTCTTTCTCTTGGTTGGGTCTTTGTGTGGTTTCAGTATAAGATTAATTTTATAATCTTATTATATAATTATTAATTCATAGAAGGAATTTAGTTGTGTTCCATCTGTTTCAATTCTGTAGAATAGTTTGAACAGTATTAGTATGAGGTCTTCTGTGAAGGTCTGGTAGAATTCAGACCTGAATCCATCTGGACCTGGGCTCTTTTTGGTTGGGAGACTCTTAATAACAATAACTGCTTCTATTTCTTTAGGAGTTATGGGGGTGTTTAGATGATTTATTTGTTCCTGATTTAGCTTTGGTACCTGGTATCTGTCTAGAAAATTGTCCATTTCCTCCAGAATTTCCAGTTTTGTTGAATATAGGCTTTTGTAGTAGGATGTATTTTTTTTTTAATTTCTTCAGATGCTGCTGTTATGCCTCCCTATTCATTTCTGATTTTGTTAATTTGGATACACTCTCTGTGACTTCTTGTTAGTCTAAAGGTTGATCTGTCATGTTGATTTTCTCAAAGAACCAGCTCCTGGTTTTGCTGATTCTTTGTATACTCATTTTTGTTTGTACTTGGTTGATTTCAGCTCTGATTTTGATTATTTCTTGCCTTCTACTCCTCTTGGGTTTATTTATTTCTTTTTGTTCTAGAGCTTTTAGGTGTGCTGTCAACAGTGGCCCTTAGAATTGGGGGTGATTTGGAGGGGGGGGTTCTGGGTCTCCTTGGGTATTCCATTGTCTTTATAGGTGATATCTTCTATCCTAATGTGGTCTTTATCTGCTTGGCTGTTTTAACCACTACCTCTAAGGAGAGATCTCCTTAGTTGGATGGGGGAAGGTGGAGTAAGGGGTGAGGCAGGTGGAAGCTCCTTTGTTTTTTTAGTGGAGTCCTGCCCTGCGGGTGGGGGGGGGGGGAGAAGACAGACTGTTTAGTATCTCCTTTGAAGCCTTGGGGGTTTTCTGCATCAGCTCAGCCACAGGGCACATCCCCTAGGTGATACAGGACTTAGAAGTTTGACTACTTACCCCACTTACCCCACACTGCCACAGGGTGGGTGTTGGGCTGTGGAAAGCTGCAAGAACACTGCCGTGGGGGGTGGGGGTCGCAGGAACTGAGTCACTGAGTAATTTTTTTTTAATGTTGTGTTTTTGTGTGTGTCAGTATACTGTCTGTTACAGAAAAGAAGAGAAATGGTTTGTCCAATGGGAACATTCCCTTGGCCTATCGGCCTTGGGGGATTCCACAGAAGTCCAAAACGTTAAGCCTTCCTGCAGATTAAAGAAGGAGCAGGTGCCCTGTGGCTTTAAGTGTCTACTGTTTTCCCAGGTTAGATAGGGAGTCTGCCAAAACCAATTGCAGGCTGTTTTGCAGGTTGTCAGGATTTAGACAGGGGCTAGAGGGACCTTCAGCCAACTCCAGAGAGTAGCTCTGGCCAGGAGCCTTCAGTTGCCCCTTCAGATTGACCTAAACTTGAGATGGTGCTGACTGAAAACTCAGCAGGAAAAGATAGGTTGCTAGTCTCCAGAGTTGGGGGAGGTGACTCACCTTCCCACACTGCAGTTTTGTTGATCATTGTTCCAGCACTACATTGTAGGGCTCTGGTGCCAGAGTGCTCTCTGCAGTGATCTCTGACCAGGCTGGCTAGTTGTGTGGGTACAGGTAAAGGGAGAAAGATCTCAGGCAGGGAGGGGGAACATTTATTTGCCATCCCAAATGCCTGTCCTTCTCCTTATCCCCACTGCCTGCCACTTCATTGCCTGGGCTGGGCTGAACCAGCAGGGGACTGACTAGCCAGTGAGGAGTGCAAGGGATCTTCTGGCAGTGATGATTTCTGGAGAGCAGATCTCATCTCCAAGTGGCAGAGTAACAGCTGTTATAACAGAAGCTGGTAGACAATGAAATAATTCCTGCAGGCCTTTCACTGTGCTTAAATAGTTTTGTGAATGGGTCAGTGTCTGACAAAAGGTACTTCCTATTGGTTCGTCCTGAGAGCTTGGGAAGACCTCCTCATATACTTATTTGTAGGTGTGGTCCTGCCTCTACCTCTGATCTGTCTTGAGCCTACATGACCTGTGCTGCAGTGCTTGCAGCATTGCCCTATATGACTGGTCTGTCTCAAACCTCTGTAAAGGGGTCTTTGGGGGGACCTGTTATCCTGGAAAATTGGGAAGGCACCTGCAGTCCCCTTTAAGTGTCCTGGGGATTCAACCTATTTCCTATCAGGGTACTTTTCACTGCCTGCCCTTCCAGTGAATTACATTGATGGATTTCCATATATTGAACCATCTCTGCATCCTTGGGATGAAATCTACTTCATCATGATGGATTATCATTTTGATGGTTGCTTGGATTTGGTTTGTAAGAATTTTATTGAGTATTTTTGTTTTGATATTCATTAGGGAAATTGCTCTGAAGTTCTCTTTCTTTCTTGTTTTTTTGTGTGGTTTAGGTATAAGCATTGTTGGTATCAAGTGTTGCCTTTAGCTGTAACACCATACATTCCCAGAAGACGTTTTGGCTCAAGTCTCACCTCCACCTGGGCATCTTTACCTCACAGTACAAATAAAAGCAGACTCCCTCCACCCTCACTCTATTTTCTGTTCTTTCTCTGGCCCCTTTCCCTTGTATTTAATAAGGGAATTAATAAGTCTCACCACATGGAACCGTGTTGGTATTGGTTTGGTGTGCTCTTTCTGGTCGGGCGCAGCCAATATTTAATAGCAACAAGCATAATTATGGTTTCTTAGAAGGAATTGGCTAGTGTTCCTTCTTTTTCTATTTTGTGGAATAGTTTGCACCATATCGGTATGACATCTTCTATGAAGGTCTCATCGAATTCTGCACTAAACACATCTGGTCCTGGCCTTTATTTGGTTAGGAGACTTTTAATAACTGCTTCTATTTCTTTAGTAGTTATGGGACTGTTTAGATGCTTTGTGTGATCCTGACTTAACTTTTGTACCTGGTATCTGTCTAGAAAATCATCCATTCAATACAGATTTTCCAGTATTGTTGAATATAAGCTTGTGTAGTAGGATCTGATTATTTTCTGAATTTCCTCAGATTCTCTTGTTATGTCTTACTTTTCATTTCTGATTTGTTAATTTGATACCCTGTGCCCTCTGGTTAGCCAGGTTATGGGTTTATTATCTATCTTGTTGATTTCTCAAAAAAACCAGCTCCCACTTTTGTGGATTCTTTGTATATTCCTTTTTTTGCTTCTGCTTGGTTGATTTCAGCCCTGAGTTTAATACAATTCCTGCCTTCTACTCTTCTTGGGTGCATTTGCTTCTTTTAGTTCTAGAGGTTTTAGGTGTTCTGTCAAGGTGCTAATGTATGCTCTCTCTCCAATTTATTTTTGAGCTGTGAGTTTTCCTCTTAGTACTGCTTACATTGTGTTCCATCAGTTTGGGTACGTTGTACCTTTATTTTCATTAAATCCAAAAAGTCTTTAATTTATTTCTTTATTTTTTCCATGACCAAGTTATCATTGAGTAGAGTGTTATTCAGCTTCCATGTATATGTAAGCTTTCTGTCACTATTGTTATTGAAAACAAGCCTTAGTCCATGGTAATCTGATAGGATGCATGCAAATATTTCAGTCTTATATCTGTTGAGGTCTGTTTTGTGATCAATTATATGGTCAGTTCTGGAGAAGGTACCATGAGGTTGTAAGAAGGTATATTCTTCTGTTTTAGGATGAAATGTTCTATTAATGTCTGTTAAGTCCATTTGGTTCATAACTTAGGTTAGTTTCTCTAGGTCTCTGTTTAACATTTGTTTCTATGAGCTGTCCATTGATGAAAGTGGGGTGTTGAAATCTCCCACTGTTATTGTGTGACATGCAATATATGCTTTGAGCTTTAGTAAGGTTTCTTTTATAAATGCAAGTGCCCTTGCATTTGGAGCATAGATATTCAGGACTGAGAGTTCATCTTGTTGGACTTTGCCTTCAATGAATATGAAGTGTCCTTCCTTATCTTTTCTGAAAACTTTTAGTTGAAAGTTGATATTATTCGATATGAAAATGGCTACTCCAGCTTTTTTCTTTGGACCATTTGCTGGGGAAATTATTTTTCAGCAATTTACTCTGAGGTAATGTCTGTCATTGTCACTTATGTGGGTTTCCTGTTTGCAGCAAATACTGAGTCCTCTTTAAGTATCCACTCTGTTTTACATGTCTTTTTATTAGAGAAGTGAGTCCATTGATATTAAGAGATATTAAAGAATAGGATTGTTGTTTCCTGTTATTTTTTGATGTTAGAGGTGGAATTATATTTGTGTATTTCTCTTCCTTTGGTTTTGTTGCAAGAAGATTACTTCTGTGCTTTTTCTAGGGTTAGTTTTCCTCCTTGTGTTTGAGTTTTCGGTCCATTATTCTTTGTAGGACATAATTACCTATCTTAAAGAAATACAGCACAACACAGGTAAGGAATAGAAGCCCTAAAGAAGGAAACACAGAAATCTCTTGAAGAACTACAGGAAAGCACAAACTAACAGGTAAAGGAATTGAACAAAGTCATCCAGGAATTAAAAATGGAAATAGAGACAATAAAGAAAGCACAAAGGGTGACAACCCTGGAGATGGAAAAAGAAGGAAGGAGATCAGCTGTCCGAAACACAAGTATTTTCAATCAGAAATCAAGAGATAGAGGAGAGAATCTCATTGGCAGAAGATAACAGAAAACACTGACACAACCATCAAAGATAATGTAAAATGCAGAAAGCTCCTAACCAAAAACATTGAGGAAATCCAAGACACAATGAAAAGACCAACCCTAAGAATAGTAGGTATAGAAGAGAGCTAAGATTTCCAACATATATGTCCAGTAAATATCTTCAACAAAATTATAGAAGGAAACTTCCCTAAAGAAAAGAAAGACATGCCCATAAACGTACAGGAAGTTTACAGAACTCCAAATAGACTGACCAGAAAGGAAATCTGTCCCATCACATAATAGTCAAAATACCAAATGCACAAAACAAAGAAAGAATATTAAAAGCAGTAAGGGAAAATATCAAGTAACATATAAAGGCAGACCTATCAGAATTACACCAGACTTCTCACCAGAGACTATTAAAGCCAGAAGATCCTGGGCAGATGTCATACAGACCCTAAGAGAACACAAATCCAGGCTACTCTATCCAGAAAAACTGTCAATTAACAAAGATGGAGAAACCAATATACTCCATGACAAAACCAAATATACAAAGAACCTATGCATTTATTATGTGTATCTAACTGTGTGTCAGACAGACATCTCTATACACATGTAAATAAGTTACATATTTACTAAATTACTCAAAAACATTTTACAATATTCAAGTATTCATATGTACACACATGCCTACATATATACACATATACAAGTGTGGCTGGTATATACCCACGGGTTAGGTGTCTTTTTTGCACATGTGTCTTCATAAATGTGTGTGGTCTGTGTGTGTGTGTATGTGTCTTTGTGTGTGTGTGTGGCATGTGTGTGATGTGTACATATTTATGTGTGAATGCACACCCTTTTGTGTGGAAACACATGTGAAAGTCAGAGGAAAAGTTCATGTGTAGGTTCTCACCCCTTACCTTGTCCTGGGTAGCCTCTATTGCTACTACCACTGAGTAGTCAAGGCTACCTTGATCAGAAGCATCCAAGACTTATCTTCTTTCTCTTTCCACCTTACCATGTGACCTGTGGTATCCACATCAACCATGCCCATGCTTATTTCATATGGATTAGTTTTTGATATGGTGGCTGTTTGCGGCAAGGTCTTTTCCTTAATGAATAAAGGTTTCAGGGCACCAATCACTGGACATATACTTCCAGGTTAGACTTCCAGGTTGGAGGGAGAAACAGAGGATGAGAAAAGGGACCTGTGAATTGTTGGGTTGTGGGAGAACTTGGGGTAGGTGATATAATGAACTAGAGCCTCCCACTTGGATTTCCGATCAGTCAGGATCAGCCACTGAAGGATTTCATTTACTATGGCTTACTAATAAGGAATATTAGTAATTGTACTCAGTGATTGAATTACCTGTTGATTCTAAACTAAGTTTGCGTTGTGTTTGTCTTCCCATAGCTTCTCAACTGTTTTCCAGAGATAGGTACAACCCCACTCCCACCCCTACCACCCAACCAGCCAATAAATTTGGATGCTTGAATCTGAGGTTTGTCATGGTAGTGACTTCCTAAGGTGGCATAGCTAATTGGGTGAAGAGATTTCTGGAGCTACAGGCCAGAAAGTCTGTCAAGATGAGAACAGCCCACCAGGACCAAATGACCCATTGGTGCCATGTGACCTGCTGGTACATGGGGTAATATGGGATGGTGCCCTCTTCGGTATTTCACGCTGCAGGTGTTCAAATTCAGTTTGAACCAAAATGAGTACTTTGGTATTAAAGCCTAAGTTTAACCAATAACAATATTCCAGCACTGACATTATATTTCTTAGCATAAAGCATCCTATGGGATCTGTACGGTTCAGAATGAGTTCTCTGCATTTGATCTTTTCACAAGATTCAACCCAACTCCCAGGTCCATTGGAGGTCACCAACTATACTATAGGCTGTTCTCCTATGGCACCAAACCTGGGCATAAAATGTAAAATGTTATCAGGTTGATTGAAATCCAATGAATCCATTTCCTTTCACCTTCCTCTTTGTTCAGCCACTGATGGCTTTTGGTTGTCTTTTTAAGTAGCCATACACATACCACCTTTTACATTGTCTTTTACAGAGAGGCTCTATGGCTCACGTCTGGACAAACCACACCAGGCCAACAGGGCTCCACGTGGAGAGGTTTATTGGAATGGTAGAGACAAAGGACAAAGGGTGAAGAGAGGTAGGAGAGAAAGAGAGGAGAAAAAGGGAAGGGAGGAGAGACAGGTGAAAGAGGACAAAAAGGATCTGCCTTTTATATGAAATGTGGTATAACTGTAACATGAAATGTATGCTGGAAATGGATGACCATTGCCTTGACAACAGATGCTTGACAAGATGACATCATTGCTGGAGGCAAAAGCAGTTCCTGATACCAACATTTGGAAATTTAGGTCACCAACTGGGACCCTCCATTGTATCTGTAGCATACATGTCAAAAAAAACTAGATCTAACCATGCAGGGATGGCACCTTGTGTTTGTACCTTAGCAGCTGCTGAACCCCTTATTCAAGAATAAGAAAAACTAACATTTGGGTTGCCTATAATGGTCTTCTCCTTTTATAACATGTCACAGCTCCTAGCTTTCAAAGGTTTACAAAATCTACCTCCCTCCAAGTTTCTTTCTCTTCAGGTATCACTAATAGAAGACTCCACACTACCCTTTCAATCACACCTGCCTTTCCAATCTTCTTTCTCCACCAATACTAACCACTCCTTATCTCATCCCTGCATTAAAACCTTAGAGGAATTATTACCTCACCCTTCACACATACAGGAGGGCAATTTGCCTCAGACCATCTATACCTGGTATACAGATGGAAGCTCCTTTCTACATGAAGAAGCCATAAGAGCCAGCTGCCCCATAGTGTCAGACACTGAGGCACAGGCCCTTCCTGCTCATACCACCAATCAACAGGCTGAAGTAGTAGTCTTTACCCATGCCTTTCAACTGGCACAGGGACAATCCCTCAACATCTACACAGATTCTAAACATGCTTTCCATATCATCCTGACCCATGCCACTAACTGGAAGGAGCATGGGGTACTTATGACTAAAGGAGGATCAGTAACTAATGCAAAAAAAATTATGGCCATGCTAAAGCCTCCCATCTCCACACAGCTATTGGGTTTGTCCACTGCAGATCCCACCTGACGAATGACTCTATTGTCTCCAAGGGAAAAATCGGAGCTGAAGAGGCAGCCAGAGCTGAAGCCCTTAGGGGCCTACACTTGACTCACCCTCCCCAGGACATTCTTACACTGCAACCCACATCCCCACTCCCACTCCATAACACTCATCAAACTCTGTCCTATCTTTCCCACATCTTTCATCCTAACAGCAAGGCATTGTCTTATTTTGTTAAAACCCACCCTAGGTGGGTTTTATCAAGGGATGGGAGAAATGTCTTTCCACTTGGACATCTATGGCAAGAAAGCTACAGACCGTGAACTTTCACATTTTGATGAGCAGTGAGAAAAATTGAGGATGTATCCTGATGACCACGAAGCAGGTCAGCCAACATCTGTGCAGTTGCTGGTGGGAGGTGGTGGGAGAAGGAATTGTAGGAAGCTCTCTGACCAGTGAGACTCACGATAGGAAAACATCCAGTCTGTTAAACTGAATTTTGGATTCATATATCGGAGTCAAAAAAAAAAAAAGAAAAGGAAAAAAGAAAAAAAGAGGTCAGGTTCAGGGCTTTTGGTCTTTCAGTGACTTGAGTGCGGTCCTTCATCCCTTTGGAGTTGAGCTGTATTCTGGTTGAGAGATATGGATCTATTTTCATTTCTCTGTATGCTGCTATTCACACCAATTGTCTGTCAAGATGCTGACCTTTTCCCCAGTGTGTAATTTTGTTTGCTTTGTGAAAAACAAGGTGTTTTTACCTGTATGGAATTACATCTGGAGCTGAGTCTTCAATTCTATACATTGATCAATGTGTCGATTATGTCAATAAAATGCTGTTTTTTATTACTGTAAGCTTTTTAATACAACTTGAAATCAGGGGGAAAAAGTTTAAATCCGCTGTAATGACATGTATTCTGTGTTTTTCTTCAGTTCACCATACAAAGTTATCCCTTCAACCATTTCCATGGACATAAATATCAATAATTTATCAATTAAATTCAAATACATTCATTTAGTCAATTTCAGGTTAGTCTACCAAATCAACTGCAAGACCTCAACTCAAATATGAGGGATGATTCTACTACAAAAATCATAACTTTTAACAACTTATGGCATCTATAATTTATTATTTGAGTCTGTGCTTAGACAATATCCCCTGTAAACTTAGCTTGGCTTAAAACTCATGAACAATATAATGTAGCAGTTTGATCCAGTTCTTCCACACAGCACCATGCTCCGAGAACTAAGACTCAGACTCAAGATATATTTACAAATACCTTGACTATATAGTGAGGCTCTTCTCTAACTAGATCACAATTTAGAATAACTGACTTATTTTAACCTACATTCTGTAACATGTCCACATAACCGTGTTCAGGTACTATGTGTCTCTCTCCTCACGTCTTCCAATGTGAATCTCCTGCTGCATTCTATGTAAGAATTATGATTTCTCCCAGATTTTCCACTTCTTATTTACCACCTAAATAATAAGCCATCAGATTTATTATTAACAAGTGCCATAGTCATATTGATATTAGATATTTTCTCAATAATCCCCCTTTGAAGTACAATAAATACCTCTTTTTCAAATCTAAATTGAATAAAATTATAAAAATTATAATAGTTATAAGGTGTGATATATATTTACAATGTCAAGTCCATAGTATGTGGTAATTAAGAAAAATATTCTATTATATATCCTGTCCTTGTGAGTTCAGAGTTCTGGATCTAAATCACATTTTGTCCTAACTTGCATTAACAACCTAACACCATCTTTTTAGGTCTAATAAATCTTCTTAAATATAACAACTTAACCTTCTTTTGAGACTATGATTATCTTGTATTCAACCCCAAAAGACAACTAAGAAGAAATATTTCCTGATTAAGTGAGAAGTGCAGAGAAACACTTTCAAAGTTTTAAAAATGGCAGACAGTTGGCTGTGGAGACCACTTCAAAGTATTCTAAGACATTGGAGCACTGTCTTCAGTCCTCTTGTTCAAAGTATCTGACAAACCTTATGCGAAGCAAGAATTTACCAAGGATTTGCTTACCCTGTATTGGCAAAGCTTGGCAATCAAGTTCCATGCATTTGTTTTCATTTTGATTGCTTTTGTTTTCTGGATGGCATTCTGTGTGCCGATTAAGTTAGGGCACTTTCTTTGTCCAGAGGCTAACTTGCCACAAATGCCGACAGCTCTAAATGGAGTTTCTTCGGAGCTCATCTTCTTCTTCTTCTAAGTTCAATGAGGTACAGCTGGGATCTGATATGTTTTGAAAGACCCTCAGACCGAGGAGACTCTTGCTCCAATCCTGAGGACACCCACCACCCCACAAACATGCGGAACTCAGTCTTGATGGAAAAACAAGAAGTTTACTTTGGGATACCAATGCACTGGGGCTTGACACGGTCCTCACACAGGAGGAATGTGAAGAGCCCAGACCAGCATAAATATACAGCTTATACAATCATTTATGGTTACAAAGTTTCATTAGCTCAGCTATTTTGGTGCCAAGGATATCTGACTAGGCAGATGTTCTTGTTCTGGAGTTTCTGAGAAAGGGATGCAACCATATCAATACAGCCATTTCAGTACCAAGGATGTCTGACTTGATATATGTTTTTCCATCCTGGGGTTCCCAGGACAAAGACCAAGGATATCTGACTTGGCAGATATTTCTCACCTGGTGTTCCCAGGACAAGGCTATAGCTATGTCAGCACAACTATGTCAGTACCAAGGATATCTAACTTGACATATGTTTTTCATCCTGCAGCACAATCTATAGTGGTCAGTCAGCTTCCCGGAGATGTTTCTTGCCTTGTAATTGCCCTGCAGTAAATATGATCTATACCATCTGTTTTATGATTGGGTAACTTCCAAGAGAGTGGGTGGGAATGTGCTTTCTGTACTTTCTGGTCTATTGTCTAACGTCTAGGGTCTAAGCAAGGTACAGCTTTAAAGATTCTCATTCTTTTTTTTTTATTTTATTTTTTTTTTTATTAACTTGAGTATTTCTTATATACATTTCAAGTGTTATTCCCTTTCCCGGTTTCCGGGCAAAATCCCCCTCCCCCCTCCCCTTCCTTATGGGTGTTCCCCTCCCAACCCTCCCCCCATTGCCGCCCTCCCCCCATAGTCTAGTTCACTGGGGGTTCAGTCTTAGCAGGACCCAGGGCTTCCCCTTCCACTGGTGCTCTTACTAGGATATTCATTGCTACCTATGGGGCAGTCCATATATAGTCTTTAGGTAGTGGCTTAGTCCCTGGAAGCTCTGGTTGCTTGACATTGTTGTACTTTTGGGGTCTCAAGCCCCTTCAAGCTCTTCCAGTTCTTTCTCTGATTCCTTCAACGGGGGTCCTATTCTCAGTTCAGTGGTTTGCTGCTGGCATTCGCCTCTGTATTTGCTGTATTCTGGCTGTGTCTCTCAGGAGCGATCTACATCCGGCTCCTGTCGGTCTGCACTTCTTTGCTTCATCCATCTTGTCCAATTGGGTGGCTGTATATGTATGGGCCACCTGTGGGGCAGGCTCTGAATAGGTGTTCCTTCAGTCTCTGTTTTAATCTTTGCCTCTCCCTTCCCAGCCAAGGGTATTCTTTTTCCTCATTTAAAGAAGGAGTGAAGCATTCACATTTTGATCATCCGTCTTGAGTTTCGTTTGTTCTAGGGATCTAGGGTAATTCAAGCATTTGGGCTAATAGCCACTTATCAATGAGTGCATACCATGTATGTCTTTCTGTGATTGGGTTAGCTCACTCAGGATGATATTTTCCAGTTCCAACCATTTGCCTACGAATTTCATAGACTCGTTGTTTTTGATAGCTGAGTAATATTCCATTGTGTAGATGTACCACATTTTCTGTATCCATTCCTCTGTTGAAGGGCATCTCGGTTCTTTCCACTTTCTGGCTATTATAAATAAGGCTGCGATGAACATAGTGGAGCACGTGTCTCTTTCATATGTTGAGGCATCTTTTGGGTATATGCCCAAGAGAGGTATAGCTGGATCCTCAGGCAGTTCAATGTCCAATTTTCTGAGGAACCTCCAGACTGATTTCCAGAATGGTTTTACCAGTCTGCAATCCCACCAACAATGGAGGAGTGTTCCTCTTTCTCCACATCCTCGCCAGCATCTGCTGTCACCTGAGTTTTTGATCTTAGCCATTCTCACTGGTGTGAGGTGAAATCTCAGGGTTGTTTTGATTTGCATTTCCCTTATGACTAAAGATGTTGAACATTTCTTTAGGTGTTTCTCAGCCATTCGGCATTCCTCAGCTGTGAATTCTTTGTTTAGCTCTGAACCCCATTTTTTAATAGGGTTATTTGTTTCCCTGCGGTCTAACTTCTTGAGTTCTTTGTATATTTTGGATATTAGGCCTCTATCTGTTGTAGGATTGGTAAAGATCTTTTCCCAATCTGTTGGTTGCCGTTTTGTCCTAACCACCGTGTCCTTTGCCTTACAGAAGCTTTGCAGTTTTATGAGATCCCATTTGTCGATTCTTGATCTTAGAGCATAAGCCATTGGTGTTTTGTTCAGGAAATTTTTTCCAGTGCCCATGTGTTCCAGATGCTTCCCTAGTTTTTCTTCTATTAGTTTGAGTGTGTCTGGTTTGATGTGGAGGTCCTTGATCCACTTGGACTTAAGCTTTGTACAGGGTGATAAGCATGGATCGATCTGCATTCTTCTACATGTTGCCCTCCAGTTGAACCAGCACCATTTGCTGAAAATGCTATCTTTTTTCCATTGGATGGTTTTGGCTCCTTTGTCAAAAATCAAGTGACCATAGGTGTGTGGGTTCATTTCTGGGTCTTCAATTCTATTCCATTGGTCTATCTGTCTGTCTCTGTACCAATACCATGCAGTTTTTATCACTATTGCTCTGTAATACTGCTTGAGTTCAGGGATAGTGATTCCCCCTGAAGTCCTTTTATTGTTGAGGATAGCTTTAGCTATCCTGGGTTTTTTGTTATTCCAGATGAATTTGCAAATTGTTCTGTCTAACTCTTTGAAGAATTGGATTGGTATTTTGATGGGGATTGCATTGAATCTGTAGATTGCTTTTGGTAAAATGGCCATTTTTACTATATTAATCCTGCCAATCCATGAGCATGGGAGATCTTTCCATCTTCTGAGGTCTTCTTCAATTTCTTTCCTCAGTGTCTTGAAGTTCTTATTGTACAGATCTTTTACTTGCTTGGTTAAAGTCACACCGAGGTACTTTATATTATTTGGGTCTATTATGAAGGGTGTCTTTTCCCTAATTTCTTTCTCGGCTTGTTTCTCTTTTGTATAGAGGAAGGCAACTGATTTATTTGAGTTAATTTTATACCCAGCCACTTTGCTGAAGTTGTTTATCAGCTTTAGTAGTTCTCTGGTGGAACTTTTGGGATCACTTAAATATACTATCATGTCATCTGCAAATAGTGATATTTTGACTTCTTCTTTTCCGATCTGTATCCCCTTGATCTCCTTTTGTTTTCTGATTGCTCTGGCTAGAACTTCAAGAACTATATTGAATAAGTAGGGAGAGAGTGGGCAGCCTTGTCTAGTCCCTGATTTTAGTAGGATTGCTTCGAGTTTCTCTCCATTTAGTTTAATGTTAGCAACTGGTTTGCTGTATATGGCTTTTACTATGTTTAGGTATGGGCCTTGAATTCCTATTCTTTCCAGGACTTTTATCATGAAGGGGTGTTGAATTTTGTCAAATGCTTTCTCAGCATCTAATGAAATGATCATGTGGTTTTGTTCTTTCAGTTTGTTTATATGATGGATCACGTTGATGGTTTTCCGTATATTAAACCATCCCTGCATGCCTGGGATGAAGCCTACTTGATCATGGTGGATGACTGTTTTGATGTGCTCTTGAATTCGGTTTGCCAGAATTTTATTGAGTATTTTAGCGTCGATATTCATAAGGGAAATTGGTCTGAATTTCTCTTTCTTTGTTGTGTCTTTGTGTGGTTTAGGTATAAGAGTAATTGTGGCTTCGTAGAAGGAATTCGGTAGTGCTCCATCTGTTTCAATTTTGTGGAATAGTTTGGATAATATTGGTATGAGGTCTTCTATGAAGGTTTGATAGAATTCTGCACTAAACCCGTCTGGACCTGGGCTCTTTTTGGTTGGAAGACCTTTAATGACTGCTTCTATTTCCTTAGGAGTTATGGGGTTGTTTAACTGGTTTATCTGTTCCTGATTTAACTTCGATACCTGGTATCTGTCTAGGAAATTGTCCATTTCCTGAAGATTTTCAAATTTTGTTGAATATAGGTTTTTATAGTAAGATCTGATGATTTTTTGAATTTCCTCTGAATCTGTAGTTATGTCTCCCTTTTCATTTCTAATTTTGTTAATTTGGACGCACTCTCTGTGTCCTCTCGTTAGTCTGGCCAAGGGTTTATCTATCTTGTTGATTTTCTCAAAGAACCAACTTTTGGTTCTGTTGATTCTTTCTATGGTCCTTTTTGTTTCTACTTGGTTGATTTCAGCTCTGAGTTTGATTATTTCCTGCCTTCTACTCCTCCTGGGTGTATTTGCTTCTTTTTGTTCTAGAGCTTTTAGGTGTGCTGTCAAGCTGCTGACATATGCTCTTTCCTGTTTCTTTCTACAGGCACTCAGCGCTATGAGTTTTCCTCTTAGCACAGCTTTCATTGTGTCCCATAAGTTTGGGTATGTTGTATCTTCATTTTCATTAAATTCTAAAAAGTTTTTAATTTCTTTCTTTATTTCTTCCTTGACCAGGTTATCATTGAGTAGAGCATTGTTCAATTTCCATGTATATGTGGGCATTCTTCCCTTATTGTTATTGAAGACCAGTTTTAGGCCGTGGTGGTCCGATAGCACGCATGGGATTATCTCTATCTTTCTGTACCTGTTGAGGCCCCTTTTTTGACCAATTATATCATCAATTTTGGAGAAAGTACCATGAGGAGCTGAGAAGAAGGTATATCCTTTTGCTTTAGGATAGAATGTTCTATAAATATCCGTTAAGTCCATTTGGCTCATGACTTCTCTTAGTCTGTCGACATCACTGTTTAATTTCTGTTTCCATGATCTGTCCATTGATGAGAGTGGGGTGTTGAAGTCTCCCACTATTATTGTGTGAGGTGCAATGTGTGTTTTGAGCTTTAGTAAGGTTTCTTTTACGTATGTAGGTGCCCTTGTATTTGGGGCATAGATATTTAGGATTGAGAGTTCATCTTGGTGGATTTTTCCTTTGATGAATATGAAGTGTCCTTCCTTATCTTTTTTGATGACTTTTAGTTGGAAATTGATTTTATTTGATATTAGAATGGCTACTCCAGCTTGCTTCTTTTGACCATTTGCTTGGAAAGTTGTTTTCCAGCCTTTCACTCTGAGGTAGTGTCTGTCTTTGTCTCTGAGGTGTGTTTCCTGTAGGCAGCAGAATGCAGGGTCCTCATTGCGTATCCAGTTTGTTAATCTATGTCTTTTTATTGGGGAGTTGAGGCCATTGATATTGAGAGATATTAAGGAATAGTGATTATTGCTTCCCTTTATATGCATATTTGGATGTGAGGTTATGTTTGTGTGCTTTCATTCTCTTTGTTTTGTTGCCAAGACGATTAGTTTCTTGCTTCTTCTAGGGTATAGCTTGCCTCCTTATGTAGGGCTTTACCATTTATTATCCTTTGTAGTGCTGGATTTGTAGAAAGATATTGTGTAAATTTGGTTTTGTCATGGAATATCTTGGTTTCTCCATCAATGTTAATTGAGAGTTTTGCTGGATACAGTAACCTGGGCTGGCATTTGTGTTCTCTTAGGGTCTGTATGACATCAGTCCAGGATCTTCTGGCCTTCATAGTTTCTGGCGAGAAGTCTGGTGTGATTCTGATAGGTCTCCCTTTATATGTTACTTGACCTTTTTCCCTTACTGCTTTTAATATTCTTTCTTTATTTTGTGCGTTTGGTGTTTTGACAATTATGTGACGGGAGGTGTTTCTTTTCTGGTCCAATCTATTTGGAGTTCTGTAGGCTTCTTGTATGTCTATGGGTATCTCTTTTTTTAGGTTAGGGAAGTTTTCTTCTATGATTTTGTTGAAGATATTTACTGGTCCTTTGAGCTGGGAGTCTTCACTCTCTTCTATACCTATTATCCTTAGGTTTGATCTTCTCATTGAGTCCTGGATTTCCTGTATGTTTTGGACCAGTAGCTTTTTCTGCTTTACATTATCTTTGACAGTTGAGTCAATGATTTCTATGGAATCTTCTGCTCCTGAGATTCTCTCTTCCATCTCTTGAATTCCGTTGGTGAGGCTTGTATCTACAGCTCCTTGTCTCTTCTTTTGGTTTTCTATATCCAGGGTTGTTTCCATGTGTTCTTTCTTGATTGCTTCTATTTCCATTTTTAATTCCTTCAACTGTTTGATTGTGTTTTCCTGGAATTCTTTCAGGAATTTTTGCGATTCCTCTCTGTAGGCTTTTACTTGTTTATTAATGTTTTCCTGTGCTTCCCTAAGTGTGTTCATGTCTTTCTTGAAGTCCTCCAGCATCATGATCAAATATGATTTTGTAACTAGATCTTGCTTTTCTGGTGTGTTTGGATATTCCATGTTTGTTTTGGTGGGAGAATTGGGCTCCGATGATGGCATGTAGTCTTGGTTTCTGTTGCTTCGGTTCCTGCGCTTGCCTCTCGCCATCAGATTATCTCTAGTGTTACTTTGTTCTGCTATTTCTGACAGTGGCTAGACTGTCCTATAAGCCTGTGTGACAGGAGTGCTGTAGACCTGTTTTCCTCTCTTTCAGTCAGTTATGGGGACAGAGTGTTCTGCTTTCTGGCGTGTAGTTTTTCCTCTCTACAGGTCTTCAGCTGTTCCTGTGGGCCTGTGTCTTGAGTTCACCAGGCAGCTTTCTTGCAGCAGAAAATTTGGTCTTACCTGTGGTCCCGAGGCTCAGGTTCGCTCGTGGGGTGCTGCCCACGGGCTCTCTGCAGCGGCAGCAACCAGGAAGACCTGTGCCGCCCCTTCCGGGAACTTCAGTGCACCAGGGTTCCAGATGGTCTTTGGCTTTTTCCTCTGGCGTCCGAGATGTGTGTGCAGGGAGCAGTCACTTCTGGTTTCCCAGGCTTGTCTGCCTCTCTGAAGGTTTAGCTCTCCCTCCCACGGGATTTGGGTGCAGAGAACTGTTTATCCGGTCTGTTTCTTTCAGGTTCCGGCGGTGTCTCAGGCACAGGGGTCCTGCCGCTCCTGGGCCCTTCCCCACGGGAGCCCAGAGGCCTTATACAGTTTCCTCTTGGGCCAGGGATGTGGGCAGGGGTGAGCAGAGTTGGTGGTCTCTTCCGCTCTGCAGCCTCAGGAGTGCCCACCTGACCAGGCGGTTGGGTCTCTCTCTCACCGGGTCTGGGAGCAGAGAGCTGCTGCGGGCCGGGATCCGCGGGTGTGGGACTTCCGGTAAACACAGAACGTGCCCGGTCCTAGAGAAATTCTGCTTTCCTGTGTCCCAAGCTCACCAGGCAGCTTTCTTGCAGCAGAAAATTTGGTCTTACCTGTGGTCCCGAGGCTCAGGTTCGCTCGTGGGGTGCTCCCCACGGGCTCTCTGCAGCGGCAGCCAAGATTCTCATTCTTAACAAATGGTTGCACCTGATCCTTTCTTATCACCCTGGACAAAGCTTAAGTCCAAGTGGATCAAGGACCTCCACATCAAACCAGATACTCTCAAACTAATAGAAGAAAAAGTGGGGAAAAATCTTGAACACATGGGCACTGGAGAAAATTTCCTGAATAAAACACCAATGGCTTATGCTCTAAGATCAAGAATCAACAAATGGGATCTAATAAAACTGCAAGGCTTCTGTAAGGCAAAGGACAGTGTTGTAAGGACAAAAATTCAACCAACAGATAGGGAAAAAATGTATACCAATCCTACAACCGGTAGAGGGCTTATATCCGAAACATACAAAGAACTCAAGATGTTAGACCGCAGGGAGACAAATAAACCTATTAAGAAATGGGGTTCAGAGCTAAACAAAGAATTCACAGCTGAGGAATACCGAATGAATGAGAAACACCTAAAGAAATGTTCAACATCTTTAGTCATAAGGGAAATGCAAATCAAAACAACCCTGAGATTCCACCTCACACCAGTGAGAATGGCGAAGATCAAAAACTCAAGTGAGAGCAGATGCTGGCAAAAGTGTGGAGGAAGAGGAACACTCCTCCATTGTTGGTGGGATTGCAGACTGGTACAACCATTTGGAGATCAGTCTGGAGGTTCCTCAGAAAATTGGAAACTACCTGAGGACCCAAATATACCTCTCATGGGCATCTACCCAAAAGATGCCCCAACATATAACAAAGACATGTGCTCCACTATATTCATAGCAGCCTTATTTATTATAACCAGAAGCTGGAAAGAACCCAGATGCCCTTCCACAGACGAATGGATATAGAAAATGTGGGATGTCTACACAATGGAATACTACTCAGCTATTAAAAACAATGACTTTATGAAATTCATAGCAAAGGGATGGAACTGGAAAATATCATCCTGAGTGAGGTACCCCACTCACAGAAAAACACACATGGTATGTACTCATTGATAAGTCAATATTAGCCCAAATGCTCGAATTACCCTAGATGCACAGAAGACATGAATTCAAGAAGGATGGCCAAATGAGAATACTTCACTCCTTAAAAGGGAAACAAGATACCCTTGGCAGGCAAAGTTTAGAATAGAGACTGAAGGAACACCCATTCTGAGCCTGCCCCACATGTTGCCCATACATATACAGCCACCAAAGTAGATAAGATGGATGAGGCAAAGAAGTGCAGACTGACAGGAACCGGATGTACATCTCTCCTGAGAGACACAGCCATAGTATGGCAAATACATAGGCGAATGTCAGCAGCAAACCACTGAACTGAGAACGGGACTCCCATTGAGGAATCAGAGAAAGGACTGGAAGAGCTTGAAGGGGCTCGTGACCCCATATGAACAACAATGCCAACCAACCAGAGCTTCCAGGGACTAAGCCACTACCCAAAGACTATACATGGACTATACATCGCATAGGTAGCAATGAATAGACTTGTAAGAGCACCAGTGGAAGGGGAAGCCCTTGGTCCTGCCAAGACTGAACCCACAGTTAAAGTGATTGTTGGGGGGTGGTAATGTCTGGGAGATGGTGAGGGGAACACCCATATAGAAGGGAATTAGGAGGAGTTTGCGATGTTGGCCCAGAAACCAGGAAAGGGAATGACAATTGAAATGTAAATAAGAAATACCCAAGTTAATAAAGATGGAGAGAAAAAAAAAAAGAAATGGCTACAGTAATATCAAACAGGTATCTTTCAGTTTCAATATCAACAAAGTTCTTAAATTAATAAAATTATGTTTAAATGCCATATTCTCTGAATGTTTGGTACTTTTGAAGGACTTCTATTTATAGCCTATTTCAACAATGAAACATTGTTAGGCCTTTTTATAAAGGCTTAACTTGTAGGATTGTAAACTTTATCTAGAATAGGCTTCATGCCATAATGCCCATGAAATTGTATTTTAATGAACCTCTATTGCTAAGCATCATCAGTTTTAATCTGTAAAGGTATATCTAAGATAGCCTTCATTTCTAATAAATGTGTAATCTCAGCATTATCCTCCTCAGAACTGAAGGCAGAAAGCCATTGTAACGTTTACCAATGTTACACTGTATCAAATTTTCCAAATAAAATTAAAACACAACCTATTGTATGTCATTGCTTTTATTTAGGATTAATAAGCAGAATCTGTATTCTTATTTCAATATATTATATGCCTATGAGCTGCCATCCTAATTTCTCAAGCTCCTGTGGAACCATTCTAACTGGAATTACATTTTTTGATTTTACTATAGTAAATTACATATTGTATTGTTCTGAGGGTTTCCTGTTTTGATTTAAAGATGCTTTCAACCTCTGTTTTTTGATCTTTAATCTAGTATTTAATTTCTCAATCTCCCAAATCTTTCTTATTCTGATTTCTCCCAAAGAGGATAGAGAACTATAATGATTGAAATACAGTCATTTGCATGCTTATAAACAAAGCAAGATCATATGAAATCCAGATACCCTGTGTCATTGCGCTTTCCCTCATCCCAAATATAGAAAACATTTTTTGTATTTAATCTCAAAAAATCTCTCAAAGGACTTTGTTTTACCAATTTTAAGTTTAATGCCCTACAAGTTTAGCTGCCTATGGTTTTTATTTTGTGTATTGTGTTGTTTTTATCCCAGCACTAGTTTTGTAATGGCAGACCCGGCCAAGTCTTTTCAACCCTCTATGTTTCTGATCTGCCTAGGCTTCATGGCTACAGGACAAACTCTCTTCAGCAAGTTTTCAAACTTGCTGGGAGAAGTTGTAGCTATTGTGCCCTCAGGCTTTGGCCACTTTTACTTCTTTTTAAAATAGAATAGGCTTCTTTTTCAGCTAACCTGAAACCTGCCCCAACCTCATCCTACCCCCTGCCTTAAGCTTGGGTTCTAATTGCTATAAATTGAGTGTCATTATATAGTAATTTGTCCCGCGCTACATCTCGCCAGCAGGAACGATGTGGCACACACAGAATCCTACTGCAGAAAAGCTTTAATGCGTCTTGAGAGGGAGAGCATAAGCTTACAATGCGGAGACGCCGAGTGAAGAATAACCGTCCCTATATAGGAAACTATCCTCGCCTAGGACGTGTCACTCTCTGACTGGTCGCTGCCAATTATGCCAGATGACGTACCAAAACGTACGTGTCCCTTTGAGTAGGGAAGTTACCAGGCGCCTGCGTATTGCCCTTTTTACTAGGTGCGTTCTGCCGGATGCCGGTGCCATCTTGTAATGGAGTATGTGAGGACAGCTCCTCACATATGTGAGGACAGCTCCTCGGACAGCTCCTCACATCTCCCCCTTTTCTGTTTTTTCTTTTTAAGCAAACAGGACACCCAGATATAGGAGGGCGAAGACAGAGGTCATATCCTCGTACAAAGTTGGCGAACCTGTACAAGAGAGATAGCCTTAGGCTGTTGTTGGGACCCAGGGCACTCCCGACCCATCGCACTGCCATTTTTCGAGGGAGGGAAAACTGGGGCAGAAACCCTCATGTAATATGACATTCCTTCCAGGGAGCGTATTTGGTAGAACTTCCCTGTGCGATGCTAAGCTTGTCACCCCTCATGAGCTGCTCAAGCCGGACACTCTAATCCTGTGCAATGAACCGAGGTTCTAGGAGTGCAAGAGCTGTCCAGCTGGCGACCTGTTGCTTGAGCATGGTCAACCAGATATCGGCTGACGCTCCTTTTACAAGGGCTACAAGCGCCTGGGCGATCACTACTTTGTCCTTTCTTGTTTGAGATCTCAATTTGCAAAGCAACCAGAAGAGTAATACGAATCCACAGCAGAGGATCACTCCAAAAAGTCCCACTCCCACCCATTCCTTGAAATAAGAGACTGCTGAGGTGATCCAGGACGACAATCCCTCCGTCAAAGACAGGTTCAGTCGGGTAGAATTTACTTGAATGATGGTCGATCTCAGCTCCCGAAGTGTCTGTTCAAACTCCGAGGTCCAATTCTGTAACAGATGCTGTGAAAGACTCTTAGACAGATTAGCAGCTCGGGTAAATTTGTCATATTACATGGAGGTGACACAAAGGCCTGGGAGTTTTTGCTCACAGCCAAGCTGGGCCAGTTGCCATAGAATGTCTAATTGCTCTCGGACCAGATCTATACGTTGGTTGACAAGCATAAGGCCTCCCTATATCTGAGTATTGGCCGAGGCCTGTCTGTCCCAAGCCACAGAGACGGTGGCCGATAAATCATTGATAGTTTGGGTTGTTTGTACTGTATTTGACAAGGCCAATGCCGAGGCAGTAACCGAGGCAGGGACTGCTGTCGTAGCAATAATGCCAGCAATAATTGCAGAAGTACCAAAATCTCTTTCCTCTAAATAAGGTCATGGTCCCCGAGGTATCAACAGGGATTGGGATAAAGCGAGGCATGCGGGTAACTACTGCGATATTTTATATGAGTAGCTGTCCAGACAGAGGCAGCAGGTTTGATGTTCCCCATCCAGGAAAATGACAACCATCCCTTTTCGCCCTTTCCTCCAAGTAGCATCGCCATGGGCGTAAGATCAGTGCAGCTACCATTAACGCAATGTAAGGCCACCACCATAGAGAACTGTGGCGTTAGCCACAATGTCCTCCTCACCAGTTCCCCATGTGACCTCCCTTAACCAAGCAGAAGATTGATTACATAACATAATGCAAGGGAGATCAAAAGATATTTTGTTGAATATGCCAAAACAAAGGCTGCCCTTAAGGGGAATAGTCCTATTTTCTTTTAGTCGTTCAACCTGTAGGTAAATAGGCCACCCCTAAATCCCTGTTAGTGGTACATCACCGGCATCGGGAGTGGAAAGGTTGACATTATTCCCCATCGTAGCTTGCCATGCACCGTGGCTGGCATCCATGGAAGAATAGTGAGGAGGTGCAGAAGTCCCAGTCCCTTCTTGATCACTTGCTGTGATGCTCCGAGTAAGTCGTCCTGGGATCCATATGGGATTTTCATTGTCCTGTGGAAAAACACAGACAGCTCCCCTGGATCTTATTAAAACAGGATCCGGGCCTTTCCATTCATTTGTTAATACATCCTTCCATTTGACTAATTCTTTTGTCCTCTTGGGCTCTGAGCAATGTCGCTCAGCCGCTGTTTGTCCAGCTTCATCAAGATTTAAAAAATTTAAGGTAAAAAGGGCCAGAGCAGTGGCCACTCGGGGTGTTGGGGGGAGTTCTATCATAATTCCCCTTCTTTGTTTTATTAAATATGATTTGAGCGTCCGATGAGCACACTCTATGATTCCCTGTCCTTGAGGGTTGTAGGGCAGGCCCGTCAGGTGGGTAACCTGCATCTGAGCACAAAACTGACGGAATTTTTGAGATGTGTAGGCGGGGCCATTGTCAGTTTGTACACATTTTGGCTTTCCCCAAGCACTCCATGCTTCAAGGCAGTGCTGAATGACATGTGTTGTTTTTTCTCCTGTAAGTGGGGTGGCATGTAGAATGCCAGAACATGTGTCTATAGATACATGCACATACTGTAATTTTCCAAAAGTAGAATTATGAGTAACATCCATTTGCCAGATTTGCAATGGCTATATTCCTCTTGGGTTGACCCTGATGTGAGGAACTGGGAGGAACTGGCAGCACTGTTGGCATTGGGTGACTATATCACATTCCTCTTTTCTAGTTATAGAGAAGGGGCGGCGTAAAGTTTCCGAGGTGACATGGAAATTGCCATGAAAGGCTTTAGCTGCCTCTAAAGGAGAGGCCAGGGCCACAGCTATCATTTTTGTGGCTTTGTCAGCCAAATCATTCTCTGAACTCATTGGGCCAGGGAGTCCAGAATGGGCCTGTATATAAGTAATGTATACAGGGAATCTTCTATTTAATAGGATAATTTGGATTTTTTGGAAAATATCTGCCACCTTACTACTGGTTTTAATTATACCGGCGGTTTCAAGAATACTAACAGCACTAGCTCGGCCTCCTCCTCCGAGTCTAAGGTTTTATTTTCAGAGCTTTCAGAATTGTCGAGGTTCAGCGCTTCTAGCTCTTTCACAGGGTATAGGCTGACTCCCCCTCCTGGTTTATGAGTAGAGGAGGAAGTGCTGGAATCTGAAAATTTCAATGCTCCCTTGCCTGCGGACTTACCGGGAGGGCCCTTTTTCTTTCTTAGGATGTCTTTTTTCTTGCGCGCGCCCAACCTCTCACTACGTACGGTTTCTGACAGACTTTCCCGGACTACCTCGAGAGTGGCCTGTCCTTCTACTACTGCTGCCTTACACGTTTCATCCTTTAAACAATTCTTAACCAGCTTCCATATAGCTTTGGTCCCTAGGCGCAGATCCTCTTCCGCCAATTTTCTGTCAAGATCTTTTCCAAGTTTTTTCCATGAGGCAATCATAAACGAGCCTGAACAGGCAAACCAAGGCGCCACCCTCTCCACCTCCTTCACAAAGTTTTTAAGTGTTCTTCCTCCAATTTTGATGTTCCTCTGCTTTAACACTGTTTCCAAGGCCATGACCACAGACTGTGAGGATCCCATGATGGGCCAGGAACGCCGGCGGCTTATCTACGCCCGTCTGACAAGGCGTGAGGTGAAAGGGTAGAGACGAACACGCTGCTCTCTTATGTACGGGAGTCTTACATGCGCCTCCCCGGACGGTGCCGCTTATCTACGTCGGCCTTATCGCGTCCTTGTTCCTCAACAGTCAAAATCGAAGGTAAAAGGGAGCTGCGCAAAGCTCACTTATATACGAGAGACTGAGACGCGCCTTCAGCTGCTGTGATCGTCCTTTTAACAGCGAAAACGGTGAAAACAGAACACAAAGAGTATGGTGGCTCCCAGGACAAATACTATAGCCTCAACAAATCCTTCCCAAGGCGGTGACAACCCCAGACCAAAGTCCAAGAGAGGGCTGCCTCTCCGAACGTATCTACCTGCAGTTCTGAATCCTCCTTGTCGCCAAGGGATATCCGAAGGTGCTGACGATGGCGAGGTCTTTCCCGGGTTTTTGGCACCAGATGTCCCGTGCTACTTCTCGCCAGCAGGAACGACGCGGCACACACAGGATCCTACTGCAGAAAAGCTTTAATGCGTCTTGAGAGGGAGAGCATAAGCTTACAATGCGGAGACGCCGAGTGAGGAATAACCGTCCCTATATAGGAAACTATCCTCGCCTAGGATGTGTCACTCTCTGACTGGTCGCTGCCAATTATGCCAGATGACGTACCAAAACATACGTGTCCCTTTAAGTAGGGAAGTTACCAGGCGCCTGCGTATTGCCCTTTTTACTAGGTGCGTTCTGCCGGATGCCGGTGCCATCTTGTAATGGAGTATGTGAGGACAGCTCCTCACATATGTGAGGACAGCTCCTCGGACAGCTCCTCACATCTGTGAGGACAGCTCCTCAGACAGCTCCTCACAGTAATTAAGATAGGCTTCCTTTTGTCTGCCCTCTTCAAAAGCAGAGGCATTGCTCTGGCTCCACACAGGGGGTCGTGGGGTGGAGGAAGAGAATACTAACTGCTTTGACTCTGTTCAGGGACAGGAGAGTACAGGATTTGATGAGCAGAGATGGGGGCAGGTGTCCTGTGTTTCTTTACTAGACAAGATGAAAACTTGAGTTCAAAGCCCACATTAAATCAGACACCATCATACTCATGCCTATAACAATAATGCTAAGATACATAGGAGGTAGAGAGAAGAGAATCTAATTTCACGTTTACTGGTTAGCTGGCCTGTAGTATATCTGCCTCAAATACCAAAGAAATCAGTGTCCACATCTGAGGTCATTCTGTTATCTCAAAACATACACTTGCATGCATGTGAAAGAATAAAAAATGCAGCCAAAAATTCAGAAGCTTAAAAATGCTACCTCACCCCTAAGGAGCCATAAATACCTCAAATTCCAGCTCTCTGCCTGTAAGTAAGAGGTCACATTTCTTGAGCCTGCTCTCCCAGGATCCAGATAAAAGGGCTTAAGGCCCTTAGATAGGTGATCCTATCTAAGAGAAGAGGAGGCTTCTTCCAGGAACCAGCTGAAAATAATGTTAGATTACAATCTCAAAAGCAATCTTGAGAGATGGGAAGCTTCTCCTCGTGATTTTTCACTGGTATTCTCCACATTTTCCAATGACACCATCCCTGCCCCTTGGGTTGTGACTTCTTCCTTTAAATAACCCTTTTTCCAGCTACTGGGGGTTGAACTCCTGTGCCCCTGCGTGGGATATGAGTCTCGACCCCAGTGCACTGGTTCCTATTGATACGCCTCATGTGATTAAAGCAAAGACAGTCTTGTGTGAGTTCTTGGGGGGTTGTGTCATCCTGAGACTTGAGTGAGGGTCTCCCATACAACAGAAATACACACACACACACACACACACACACACACACGAATACTTTTAAGAAGAAAGAAAAGGGCAGTCTAATAAAATAAGAAAATACAGTAAAACTAGAAATAGATGAAAAGAAATTAGCTATTGTTTGTGAGCATCTTGATGGGAATGAATGAGTTAGTTAACTGATCCCTATACACTGTACCATAGATGTTTGGGCCACCAGAGAAAAGAAAATGAATCCTACAACATTTAAGATCTTGTATTTGAACATAATAATTTATTGCAGGAGATAGAATAGTCATAACATTCTTTTTTAAATGTTTTGATATACTTTATTATGACAAATTAGATATATAAGAACTTAGAAATGGATTAACACAAAATCAATTCCTTGTTAATGTAAACGAAGAAATTTTGTTTGATTTAACTTCTAGTGAATGTAGACTCTTATTACTGTTACATTTCAAAAAATCTAAGGCTCCAGGTGAAATTCAAAGTGTTCATGTACTTTAAAAACTTCTAAAATTATTTTAATTGTTTAAACCTTGACATTTTAAGATGGCCTTCTCTTTCTAACCTTAACTTTGTGAGACTTAAAATTCTGAAAACTAATTCATATGAAGAAATGATGTTTATACAATTTACCAGATCAGGAATGTTGATTGATTTTGAATTTTAAATGTGGCAATCATGAACACTGGACTGAGAGAATGGGTTTTTAAACAAACAAATCATGTGGTACTAGCTTAATTGGGTTGGAGAGTCAGCTCTGACAGAGACAATCGAATTGTCAGCCACTGAGTACGAAAGACCCCCAGAGTGGGGAGACCCTCACTCAAGTAAGGAGACCCTTACTAGGTCAGGATCTAAGGGCCTTATCTTTCAGCCATTTTATCTAGGTTCTGGAAGAGCAGGCTCACGAAAAGTGACCTTCTACCTATGAAAGGTGGAGAGCAGGGTCTGGAATTTGAGGTATTTAGGGATTCTTAGGGGTGAGATAGCATTTCTAAACTTCTGACTTTTTGGCTGTATTATTTATTCTTTCAGTAAAGAGAAAGTCTTATTTGATTTTGTCACTGGCAAGCCTCCTTCCAATTACAGGGACTGGGCTGACATAGTTCCAGAATCAAAGAGGATTAAAGGGAGATATTGTTAGGCAGATTTTGACTCTGAACTCAGCTCAGTCTCTTTTTAGCCCTGTGACTAAAGTGTTTGCAAGCTTCTTCACAACATGACTACCAGAGCATTATCACAGAGAAGGAACTTTCATGAATCTCAAATTTTCATGTTGACTTCTTTTTATGTGTGTGGAATGGGCACATAAAAGAGAAAGATGTCTGATGCTCCTGGAGTTAGCATTTCTGCAGAAATAACCAGCATATTGGTTAACCATTCAAAATGACAAGAACTTGACTAACGTGTCAGACCCTTTTTAATGCAGGGTTAGGGAATTTTCCATAAGGTTTAGATAACTTCTAATATAATTGGTAAGGACAAAGTATTCACACTAGTACAATTTTGAGTGGCTGCTATGTTAGTTTCATTTTCAATATCCAAACGAGAGGAGGAGGAGAAGGAGGAGGAAGAGGAGGAAGAGGAGGAAGAGGAGGAAGAGGAGGAAGAGGAGGAAGAGGATGACGATGCCACAACAACAACAACAACAACAACAACAACAACAACAAAGCATGGATTAAAAGTAACATCACTAGGTCAGTTGTCAGCATTCTCTGTCCATGGGATAACCAAAAGAGTTTGTCATGATCTCAGAAGTTACTGGACTGGCAACTACAGAGCATCCATTGTATGCTGTGTCACATTACATATCCAAAGTTGAAGTTTCTTCCTTTTAGTCTCCGTAGTGGATTGCCCAAAATGATCATTTCACCCATGTCTGAACTGTTGATTTTTAAATAATAATGATGTTTTCTGGCTCTCTCTGAGAGTAGTCTATAGGCAATTATAGTGGCTAGAGGAGGGAGAGATTTTCCTCAATGGTTTGCTACGGGTAAGTTGCACATGTTCCTGTGAGAAACCCTAATTAAAATAATTAACCTCCCCCCAGAAAATGATAGAAAAGTAGAGGCAGAATACAAGGAAAGGTAGAGAGAGAGAAAGAGTGTGACAGGAAGAATGGAGAGGAAAAGGAATGGATGAGATCAAATTATTAGCATGTATGAAATGTAAGATGATGAAATCTATTATTGTTTGACTCAATACCTAATAATAAAAATCTTTAAAAATATTCTAGGGCAGCCTTTTTTTTTCCATTTTCAACTGTCAGAGCTAAGACTCTCATTTATAGTCCATGTTCCTATCCCCACTTCTATACATGGTGCTAGAAAGCACCATGGTCAGAAAGCAGCTTTGAACTCTTGTGGTTAATTTCAATTTCTTGAAGGATTATAACTTATGACATTGACTATTCTAAGACTGATGACTGATGGTCTTGTCTGTACTATTGACTTATCATCCCATGTGATCAATGAGACATGCTATAGTAGAATTCCCAATATTTTTCATGACACTAAATCATGTTGATTTCTCTCCTACCATCTTTCAAATGCATCTCCTATCTTAGCTATATTGTATCTATTGGTTTACATGATTATGATTTATATTTATATGTGATCATTAGGGACAAAGAAGTGTTTCCCTACTGTAGATCACCCTCCAGTTTTTTGTAAGAAGTTTGATGTGATATTGGTGCTACTACTTGATATACTCAGCCCACTTTCTGTTCACACGTGTGAACTTTGTTTCCAGTGATGGCCATGTGCTTGGACACATCTTGTGCTTTGTTATACTTCAGTATCTGTTGAGTAAACTATGTATATTCCATTTTCATTTCTGTGTTAACTGAAAGACTGCCTTGACTTCCGTGAGTGTTGATGACACAAGTATGGGCAAACCAGTAAAGTAAGTCTTTTCTGAAATCCAGCCTGTAAAGTATCTTCATGATTTTAAGTACATAGCAAATAACCTACATGCTAATGTCAAGTTGATGAATAAAGCTACAGAAAAAGTGTAATGGAGATGATAAGAAAATGTCTGCCAACTTGAGAGAGGATGTTCCACTTTTGTACTTTTGAGAACCGAAGATACAAGAGTATACAGAGGGAACTGAACTGGACACAATGATAAAAGTCAAGCAATATTTTAAGAGCACAGTAGCAAGATTCTTCATAATTATTACACGTATATCCACTTAATCCAACACATGGTGTTGCAAAATAGAACAGAGCATTTGACTATGAGACAGTAGGAGGGAACACTTACTTGAGCTGGGACATAGATATCTACAGAAGGGAGGATATGCCTAAAGTGTGTTAATAGTATGAAACAAGTCATTTAGGAAATTAAAAAGACAACAAAGAAAAGGTTCACTTTGTGTGGCCTTTTGTTTGCTTTGAAATAATTATCAGAGATTCAAAAGTTCATTGGGAAGTGAAAAGGAGTGTGACTTGACAGGATGAGTGGATGAACCAGTGAGAGACAGCACTGACAATTGGCAGGGTTGAACTCATAAAGGCCCTATCAGCTCTAGAGTGGAAAAGGAGCAAACAGGTTGTGTGGTTTAAATGGTAACTCCCTCATAGGCTTACCTATTTGAACATATGGACCACAAGTACTGATGCTATACGGATGCTTGTGGAATTTCTAGGAGGTGGAGCATTGTTAGAAGTGGGTCACTAGGAAAGGGCCTCAAGGCTTTGTAATCAGGCTTAATTTTCATTTTTTGTTCTTGGATTCCTGAATATAGATACATTGTGACCAACTATTTCTTACTCTTGCTGCATTCTCTTCTATGTCTGCTGCCAGGCAGTTCCCAGTTTGATATATCATATCCTTCTGAAATAATGGACAAAATGAACTTTTTCTCCCCTAAGCTATTTGTTCAGGATACTTTTATCACATTTATCATAAGGTATCTAGGAAAGGGACAAGGAGAAAGTGCTATGTAGGGAAGAGAAAGAAGTTGATGAGATGTAGAATTAAAGAACCAAAATAAAATGTTAGTAGATTTTTAACATGTCTTCATTTTTTGCCTTAATAGGCAAAATGGTAGAGTATATGACTTTACAATTTCTCATGCCTTCATTGGGTACTGCAGTGGTTTGATTAAATCTTTCTTTCTGTGATGCTTAATTCCAGTGAAAACTTAATGAGTTACAGATCATGGTGGTTGCACACCTTGGTTTGTGAGGGCATTTCAAGGATGGTAGGGTTAGCAAGGAACACCCTACCTGAATTTTGAAAAGACAATTCCTGGACTGACATCTCATGTAAGTGAAAATGAGAAAGTGGGCTAAGGACCAGCATTCATCTCTCTGCTTCCTGACCGTGGATGCAGGTAACATAGCAGCATCATGTGTGAGCAACTGTGACAGACATCCCAGAGGAGATGCACTGGATCATCAAAATGTGAAACAAAATAAACAATACTTTCTTTAGTTGCTTCTGTTATATGTTTTGTCACAAAAATTGGAAAAATTAACTGGTATACTTAGTGTTCTCCCAAATTCAGAGTTGCTATATATGATTCCTCTCTTTTATTCTTATATGTCTGTATCTTGAGCACCTGAAGTGCACTGCTACTCAGTTATTTAATTATAATCTCTTTGTTTCTAATATTTGCAGATATTTTCTTAATGATGCATGTCTTGCTGAATGCAAAATGCTACAAATACTTCTGTCCCTATGTAAGTAATAGATCTTAAAATAATCATAAGAATTTTACAACAAGTCCCCTGGGTTATAATATTTCTGACATGGAGTGGCTTCATGTTTAGTTAGCTGCTACATGCAGGAGATTAGCCAGGAAAGATATTCATAAAGAATGGAAAGTCACACTGTACATTGAATGACATTTCTAGCATGGTCTTACAGACTTTGAGGAAAAATCATGAGCGGAATGCCCCAAGACGGGATTTTGCTTTTATTACATAGTTTGTTTTCAGACTGGGACTAAGATTCCTAGCATTGTGATTTATAGGGCTATTTAAGTACTTAAATGACTTCATGAAATACTTAGGCAAATAGATAGAACTAGAAAGTGTCATCCTGAGTGAGTTAACCTAATCACAAATAACACACACGGTATGCACTTACTGATAAGTGGATATTAGCGCAAAAGCTCAGAAAACCCACCATAAAATCCACAGAACACATGAAGCTCAAGATAAAGGAAGACCACCGTGTGAATGCTTCTATCCTTCTTACAAGGAGAAGCAAAATACTCACAGGAGGAAGTGAGAAGACAAAATGTGGAACAGAGACTGAAAGAAAGGCCATTCAGAGTCTTCCCCACCTGGGGATCCATCCCATATACAGTCACCAAAATTAGACACTATTGTGGATGCCAAAAAGTGCATGCTGACAGGAGCCTGCTACAGCTGTCCTCTGAGAGGCTCTGATACAAATTAAGATGCTTGCAACTAATCACTAGACTGAGTACTGGGATACCTAGGGAGGAGTTAGAGAAAGGACTGAAGGAGCTCAATATGTTTACAACCCCATGGGAAGAACAAAAATATCAACTAACCAGATATCCCAGAGCTCCCATGGACAAAACCACCAATCAAAGAGTACCCATGGAGTGACTCCTGGCTCCAGCCACATCTGTAGCAGAGAATGGCCTTGTCAAGCATCAATGGGAGAAGAGGCCCTAGGTCTTCTGAAGACTTGATGCCCCAGTATTGGGGGATGCCAGGGAGGGGAGGCAGGAGTGAGCCGATGTGTAAGTGGGGGGCACCCTAATTGAAGGAGGGGGATGGAGGATAAGATAGGGGTTCTTTGGAGGGAAAGAAGGAAAGGGGAAAACATTTGAAATGTAAATTAAGAAAATATACAACAAAAGAAAGGAAAATAGAAAAAAACTCTCTCTAAGTGCTGGTGTGTGCATGTATGCACATGTGTCTACCCAATTTATTTTAATATATAATGATATCAATTGAACAAAAGCAGAAGATCTAGTAGCAGTTTTGTGTATAATTTTGAACATTATCATTTTAATTTAGGACAAAAACACCCTTACATTTTGTTGGGTTTTTGAGTAAATGAAATTTAATAAAATATATAGTTCCAATCCTTAAGTAACACAAACACTGCATATATTAATTATTCCTACTTATTTTGTAAAGGTCTTTTCTTGGGGACATGCAATAAGTACACACATACAGAAGAGTGAGGGATAGAGTGAAATGGGAGAAGAGAGAAGAGAGGACTAGATGACTTATGAAAAAAGCCATGTCAGACCAAAGTGACAACTGTATCAAAGTCCAACTTGGTGATGCAATGAGTTTTTGGGGGGATGAGAAACAGGGGTTTCACTGGAGAGTACTTTAGAGCATTGCTGACACAAAAGCAGCTGCCTTACCAAAATACCCCACTTCAACATAGAAGGTGACTCACAAAAACAACACAAGTTGAATGAAACTCTACAAGTCCAAAGATTTATCTCCTGTCACTGCTTCTTGGTCATCATTGCCTCCCTCTGAGCTTCCCTAAAGCTTGTGGGGTGGGGAGTGTCTAGACTCAGTCAAGTTTCCATCTTTCAAGATATGTGATGTTTCTTCCCTCCTACAATGCATGTTCAAGTTTGGGGAATCTGACATCCTACAACGAGAATGTGATCATTTCACAGCAATTGGAAATGTACTGGGAGATGGTTGGGTAAGGTTTTAACGTGAAAACATGAGGACTTGAGTTTGAATGCCCGAAACTTACATAAAAGTCAGATGCTCTAATTTGTTTTCTGTTGCCCTAATAAAACACTTACCAAAACCAACTTCATGAGGAACGTGTGGATTCCATCTCATACATCCAGGTTATAGTTCTTCATCTAGGGAAACATGGAAGGAATACAGCATGGGAAGCTGGAGGATTATGCTGAGGTAGCACATATAGATAAGTGTTGATTTTATGAGGACACACATTACATATTTGTAGTTGATGTAAAAACTACATAATGAGCCAACGGGAATTGAAGACCGAACAGTTTACCTTGGGAACACAGATGAAAAATACTCAATAAAATTTTTGCCAATCAAATGCAAGAATACATCCAAGAGATCACTCACCATGAAGAGGTAGGCTTCATCCCAGAGATGTAAGGATTGTTGAACATATGAAAAACAGTAAAGTAATGCACTATGAAAATAAAGCAAAAAAAAAAATCTAAGGATCATTTCATTAGATAGTGAAAAGTCTTATTTTTTTAATTGTTTTCATCTTTATTAACTTGAGTATTTCTTATTTACATTTTATTGTTATTCCCCAGCCCGGTTTCCTGGCCAACATCCCCCTAACCCTTCCCCATTCCCTCCTCTATAGGTGTTCCCCTCCCCATCCTCCCCCCCATTACCGCCCTGCCCCGAACCATCACGTTCACTGGGGGTTCAGTCTTGGCAGGAACAAGGGCTTCCCCTTCCATTGGTGCTCTTACTAGGCTATTCATTGCTACCTATGCGGTTGGAGCACAGGGTCAGTCCATATATAGTTGGATAGTGGATTAGTCCCTGGAAGCTCTAGTTGGTTGGCAATGTTGTTCATATGCGGTCTCGAGCCCCTTCAAGCTCTTCCAGTCCTTTCTCTGATTCCTTCAACTGGGGTCCTCTTCTCAGTTCAGTGGTTTGCTGCTGGCATTCGCCTATGTATTTGTTATATTCTGGGTGTGTCTCTCAGGAGAGATCTACATCCAATTCCCGTTGGCCTGCATTTCTTTGCTTCATCCATCTTGTCTAATTGTATGGCTGTATATGTATGTGCCACATGTGGGGCAGGCTCTTAATGGATGTTCCTTCTGCCTCTGTTCTAAACTTTGCCTCCCTATTCCCTCCCAAGTGTATTTTTGTTCCCCTTTTGAAGAAGGAGTGAAGCATTCGCATTTTGGTCATCCTTCTTGAGTTTCATGTGTTCTGTGCATCTAGGGTAAATCAAGCATTTGGGCTAATGACCACCTATCAATGAGTGCATACCATGTGTGTTTTTCTGTGAGTGTGTTACCTCACTCAGGATGATACTTTCCAGTTCCATCCATTTACCTATGAGTTTCATAAAGTCATTGCTATTGATAGCTGAGTAATATTCCATTGTGTAGATGTACCATATTTTCTGTATCCATTCCTCTGCTGAAGGGCATCTGGGTTTTTTCAAGCTCCTGGCTATTATAAATAAGGCTGCTATGAACATAGTGGAGCACATGTCTTTGTTATACGTTGGGACATCTTTTGGGTAGATGCCCAAGAGAGGTATAGCTGGGTCCTCATGTAGTTCAATGTCCAATTTTCAGAGGAACCTCCAGACAGATTTCCAGAATGGTTGTACCAGTCTGCAATCCCACCAACAATGAAGGAGTGTTCCTCTTCCTCCTCATACTTGCCAGCATCTGCTGTCACCTGAGTTTTTGATCTTAGCCATTCTCACTGGTGTGAGGTGAAATCTCAGGGTTGTTTTGATTTGCATTTCCCTTTTGACTAAAGATGTTTAGGTGTTTCTCAGACATTTGGTATTCCTCAGCTGGGAATTCTTTGTTTAGCTCTGAACCCCATTTTTTAATAGGGTTGTTTGTCTCCCTGCGGTTTAACTTCTTGTGTTCTTTGTATATTTTGGATATAAGCCCTCTATCAGTTGTAGGATTGGCAAAGATCTTTTCCCAATCATTTGGTTGCGGTTTTGTCCTAACAACAGTGTCCTTTGCCTGAAAGAAGCTTTGCAGTTTTATGAGATCCCCTTTGTCGATTCTTGATCTTAGAGCAGAAGCCATTGGTGTTTTATTCAGGAAATTTTCTTCAGTGCCCATGTGTTTGAGATGTTTCCCCACTTTTTCTTCTATTAGTTTGAGTGTATCTGGTTTGATGTGGAGGTCCTTGATCCACTTGGACTTAACCTTTTTACATGGTGATAAGCATGGATCGATCTCCATTCTTCTACATGTTGACCTCCAGTTGAACCAGCACCATTTGCTGAAAATGCTCTTTTTCCATTGGATGGTTTATGCTCCTTTGTCAAAAATCAAGTGACCATAGGTATATGAATTCATTTCTAGGTTGTACATTGTATTCCACTGTTCTATCCATATGTCTCTGTACCGATATCATGCAGTTTTTATCACTATTGGTCTGTAATACTGCTTGACTTCAGGGATAGTGATTCCCTCAAAAGTCCTTTTAATGTTGAGGATAGTTTTAGCTATCTTGGGTGTTTTGTTATTCCAGATGTATTTGCAAATTGTTCTGTCTAACCCTCTGAAGAATTGGATTGGTATTTTGATTGGGATTGCATTGAATCTGTAGATCGCTTTTGGTAAAATGGCCATTTTTAATACATTAATACTGCCAATCCATGAACATGGGAGATCGTTCCATCTTATGAGATCTTCTTCAAATTCTTCTTCAGAGGCTTGAAGTTCTTATCATACAGATCTTTCTCTTGCTTGGTTAAAGTCACACTGAGTTATTTTATATTATTTGGGACTATTATGAAGGGTGTCGTTTCCCTAATTTCTTTCTAGACTTGTTTCTCTTTTGTGTAGAGGAAGACTACTGATTTATTTGAGTTAATTTTATACCCAGCCACTTTGGTGAAGGTGTTTATCAGGTTTAGTAGTTTCCTGGTGGAGCTTTTGGGATCACTTAAATATGCTATCATGTCATTTGCAGATAATGATATGTGAAAAGTCTTTATAAATTCCACCACCCCTTCATGGTAAAAGTATTCACAAGATTAGTGGAAAAGGAACATATCTTGATTTACTTCAAGTCGATAGCTAACACCAAATTGAATGGATAAAAATGCTAACTAATTCCACTAAAATAAGGAACAAGACATTTCACTCTATTCATACTATTCAACATAGCACTTGAAGTTTTATCTGTAGCAATAAGACAGCCAAATGAGATCAAGGGGACAGAAATTTGAAAGGAAGAATTGAAAGTATCATTAACTTTGGATGAAATGAGAGTACATTAGTGACCCTAAAAATTATACTAGGTATCTCCGAGAGTTGATAAACACTTTTAGCATAGTAGTTGCATAAAAGATTGACTGTAAGTACTCAGTAGCCTTTCTATATAGAAATGATAAATAGACTGAGGAAGAAAATGAGGAAACAATCACTCTTCCCATGAGCCTCAAGATGTAGATAATGTCTATCCAAGTCAATGAAAGATTTCTATGCTTATAAGCTTATAATCTTTGAAGGAAAAATTGAAGAAGATACCAGAAAATGGAAAGATCTCGATCCTCAGGGATTGGTAGGATTAACAGTAAAAATGGTCGTTTTTATCAAAAAAGTCTACCGACTGAATGCAATCCCCATCAGAATTCCAACACAATTCTTTACAGACCAGGAAATGACAATTCTCAACTTTATAGAGAAAACCAAAATCCAAGAACGCAGGATATCTAGAACAATCCTGAATATGAAAAACAAAACAAAAAAGAACAACAACAAAAAGAATAACAAAAAATGTTGGAGGTATTACTTTCACTGATTTTCAAGTCATACTATAAAGCTACAGTGATAAAACCCACAAGGTATTGGCATAAAAACAGATACAACAACAAACACAATTGAATTGTAGGCCCAGACATAAATTCACACCTAAGGACAGGGAAGCCAGAAATTATCATCTGTAAAGAAAAATCTTCAAAAAATAGATTTTGTCAAACTGGGTGTCTCCAGGTGGAAGGATGCAAATGATGCCATATTTATTATCCTGCTCAAATCTCAAGTACAAGTAGATCAACGACCTTACCATAAAACCAGAAACACTGAACTTGATAGAGGAGAAATTAGAAAATAGCCTTAAACACTTTGGCATATGACACAACATTCTGAACAGAACACCAATACTACATGCTATAAGATCATCAAATAAAAATATAGGGCTATTTCCAGGGCAGCCGGAGCTAGTTATACCCAGTCTTGAAATAAAATACAAATAAATAAATAAGTAAATGAGTAAATACCTCAAAACAGATTTTGCATTTTACGTCAGAGTAGAAATAAATGTATTCTTCATTATAAATAGAAATCTTAATTTGCAAGGCTGAATACAGGACAAACAAACATATTCTGTAAGTATTTCACAGATTTAACATTGTAAAAACTGGAACTTAATCTTCACTACAAACAAAACCCTCAACCTGGAAGGTATATTTTTATTGTTTTGTTTTCTCATTAACTTGTAATGTATATTGTTCCTGTTTTAGTCTCACAGGAAGAGAGAGGGTAATCAAACAGCATTATGTTTATGTAAATAATTGTCAAAGAATAAGCTTAATAATAAGATGCTTTAAAACTTCTCTAAATGAAGAAAAAAATCATTAAAACAAAATATCAAACAACAAATACTAAAGATGGTGTTAGCCATTTTCTAACCTCATGATTGTGATTGCTGGGGAGATTGTACGATTTAGACACACAGCACCTTTAGGTAGTGAAACTGCTTTTCTTTATTGTCTTTAATATCTTGTCCTTCAGGACTCAGAACTTTTCATGAAATAAACCAGACTCACAGCACTTAGTAAAATGTGTAACTGCACCATTAATGAATCCTGGCAGTCTTTTCTCATTATGTGCCTAATTTTCCTTAGAGAGCACAAACTTTCAGGTGGGGTCTTCTCATTCTTAAATTATCTTCAATTGGCAGTAAAAGGGAATATGTTCCTTCTCTGTTGAATTCAGAGAGTCTAGTCTTGGTAACAGATAGAGAAAAGATGAGCTCTTCACAGGCCACACTATCTAAAATTACACTTGTCTTTATAGCCTGCTACTTTGAGTTTTTGCTAGGTTTCTTTGAGACTAAAACTCAAACCAAACAAAAGAGAGAGATTAGGGATGGCTCCCTGGTTTTCCTTCTTTTGAGACAAAAATGGCATCAATAACACTCCATTTATTCAAGGTCATTCAATATTCAGTTTCTGCACAGCAAGATAAAAGAGTGGGCCCCTGGCTTTCTCTTCCAGAATATATTAATATTAATAGTCTGAGTTAATAGGGATAAATGGCTGTCTAGAGCAGATCTGTAGCCTTGTTTCTCAGGCTCCTATTTGATTGGGGAGTCCTCCAAAATGTCTCTTTCTGGAGCTTTGTCCCCTCAATCATTCTACTGCTGTAATTGGAAATATGAGCCCAGAGATTCATTTTATTCATTAACAACTATTTTCCATGATGAATTTTTTTCCTCAGAGTGCCTCAAGTGGTAGTTTTGTAGAAATAAGAAATTTTCCAATTTTGCCTTTTTTCAGAATCTGCATATACTATGCCTTTGGACAGATGTTGAAATCATGCATCCAGCTGTGGTACTTGCCACCTTATTTCCTTGAGACAATGTCACTCATCGAACTTGGAGCTAAGCTGGCAGTTAGCAAGGCCAGTGATCCTCTTTTGTCTGTGCCCCAACTCTCATGCTTGGCTTTTTATATTGTTGCCAGGGATTAAATCAGATATTTTTGCTGACACAACAGGAACTTTTCCATACCGAACTACTTTTCCATGCCTAAATCATGCTATTTTATTAATATCTCTTTTGTGTAAAGGAAAACACAGAGAACTACATCAATGGCATAAATCATTTATTGAACTGAAGTCCCCATGTTCTATGGTAAAGCATCCAATGGAGTCAGTTTTGCTGACTATCCTTGCCAGTCTTCTCCAGGACCAACAGCTCATAGTGAACTGTTTTTATGAAGAGTTAAAGAGATAAAGAAACATTTAGCCCATGTCTCCTGGGTCTGTTCTTACCAGACTTTCTCCATACTTGATTCATGGGTACTTTTTAATATTTTGTACTTGTTCCCTGTAAAACAAGATATTAAAAGGGTCTTCTTCAGGTCTGTTTCAGACCCTATACTTAGTACTGAAGTTAGTGAAATGCCAATATCCATCTTAGCTTCAATCATATGAACTCATATGTGTGAGAGAGTTTTGAAATTCCAGGGATAGCAGTATGCGTCATGTTTTTTTTTTTCCTATCCGTTTCTGCTCAACAAACCCACGAGTAGTTCCAATGTCTTGAACTACAAACCTGTGAAGGCCTCCAATGGGACATGTTGGTTCATTTTGAGAACTAATCTTTGTGAAAGCAGCACTTACTATACCATTGTCTTAGTTAGGGTTTTCATTACTGTGAAAAGACACCATGACCTAGGTGAATATTTTAAAGGATAGCATTTAATTAGGGCTTGCTTTACAGGTTCAGGGGTTCAATCCATTATCATCAAAGCAAAAAGCATGGTCCTGGAGGACTTGAAATTGTGATATCTTATTTCAAAGGCAAGCAGGAGATGACTGGTTCCTACCTGGGTAGAAAGAGGGTCTCAAAGCCCATGCCCACAGTGACACATTTCCTCCAACAAGGCCACATCTCATGATTGTACCACTTCCAATTTGCCAAATATATTCAAACCACATTCTACTCCCTGGTTACAATAGGACAGTTCAAATACATGACTCTATAGAGGTCATACCTAGGCACAGCACAATGCAAAATACATTATTCCAACTTTACAGTCCCCATAGTCTATAAGAGTTTCTCCAGTGTTAGGAGTTCAAAGTTCAATGTTTCTTCTGAGATTAGGTAATCTCTAAACTGTAATCCCTTAAAAATCAAAAAACAAAAAGAAGACCACATACCCCCAATATCATGCAGGATATATATTATCATTCCAAAATGTCATGGTAAGAAAACACTGGATGAAACAAGATGAAAATCAACCTGAGCAAACTCCAAACTGTGCATCTCCATGTCTGGTGTCAAAGCCAAAGCAATCATCAGATTTCTGAATCTTTCCATCCTTGTTCACTTCTATTGCCAGATCCTGCATTTAACAGCAAGAAACTTCTTCGTTGTCTGTTCTGCCATTCCCTGTTGCAAACTTTCTTCAGCAGTTTGCCTACAACTCTGGTATCTCTAACATCTTGTGGCATCCAAGACAACTTAACCTTTACAGCATCTTGTTCGAATGTCTAGGATCCACACATGATTTTCTGGGCTTCTCATAAGGGTTTTGCCACTTCTCTAGCTCTGTCCTCTGTAGCACTCTAAGCTCTTATTGACTCTAATTCCCTGATGCTTTTCTTGGTGATCATCCCATGGTTCTGGAATCTCCAATATCCTGGGGTCTTCACCAACAAACAGGTTTCACCAGTAGTCTTTCATAGACTCTCTTCATGATGCTAAGCCTCAAATTGTTTTCATGGTCCCTTCTTTCCTGAGACCTCAACTCTTACTCAGGCTGTTCCTTCAACAGTGGCCATCCCTACACTCTCACAGTGCCAAGCCTCATGTGATCTCATGACCCCTCCATACCTTTAAAGCCAATACTACCTTGGTGATTCTTACACACTACAAGTCCAGCTGCAGCAGGAGATACAACCTTGCACATCTCTGGAACACAGCTTCTTTGTACTCCAATTAGATGGAAACAGCATGGAAATCTGGGGCAAGTTTCTTCACAAGGGAGTCTATGCTTTGAATCAGCATCATATATATGGTGCAGTTTCTCTCACAGACAGGATCTATGGGTCCAGGAGTCAAGAGGTGGAAAAGCGCATTCACTACCACTCCTAGTAGCCCACTAAATGTTGTCTCTGCAACCCTAAATTCTGCTAGGCAAGAAGTTTCGAAAGAATGCTAGCAAGTAACTGCAAGCAGTTGCATAGAAAAAGGAAACTTTCCTTCTTTTTATGTATGCCTCCAGCAGAAAATATTTCCCAGATTAAAGTGTGTACCACAACATCTGGATCTATGGTGTTCTTTACTTGAAACTTGATCTGTCTCAGGCTGACCTTGATCAGAGATCTGATTTCCTCTCTCTCCTGGGATTAAAGGCATGTACCACCTTTCTCTGACTAAGCTTTTCATGGAGACTATGTTTCAAGATTCATATCAAAAGCATGTGTTTCTCAGCCTCAAGGTCTTTAAATCCACTATGAGATATGGGCAATATATCTTGATATTGACAGACATATCTTCAGTGACTTAACCAGAATATATTTTTGAAAAACTTTAAGCACTAAAATTTCAATAACTGGAAACCAATTACACATTAAGTCAAAAATAGGTTATCATTGTGTTATTATCATCTGCAATACTCCCTATCAGTGTTTTTATACAACAAACTTATATTCAATACACTTCCAGACTAGAATGCAATCATTTTTGCTTGATTGACTGCTGTATTTTCTATGATGAGAAACTTGAATGTAACAACATGTGAGTGCCAGGGAGCACTGGTAACTATATGTGGATTCCTAGACATTCTTTATGTGTCATTAGATATATCTGATTATGAAATTTTAAAATACATTCCAGTTGCATTAGCTTTATTATATATGACTTTTATTTCATCCTACTTCAAATTCATCCAGCAAAGAAGTGACACATTAAGAAATAAGTAATAATGTATGCTTCAAATATAAATATGACAAAAAAAGTTTACAAATCCTCAAAGAATCTCATTGCTAGAATTTGAAATGTGGCAGAAAGCTCAATAGAGTAATAAGAGTTTTCCTCTAAGTTTCAATAAGAAAACATTCAGTAAGTTTCTGCAAACGACAGAACAAAAGGGGAAAAGAGAAGACAAATGGAAAATGAGAGTAAAACGGATTGGTAAGGAAAGAAATGCAGAGGAGGTAGGTAGGTTTAGTCCTTGTCAGCTATGACACAGAAGAGTAAGCAGGAGGAGAGCCAATGGGAAATTAGATGCATAGTGACACTAGTATAGTCAAGAATGGATTGTGGTGTGCTTATTTGAGAGTGTTTGTGTGTATGTATATTGTGTACAGGCATACACACTTCTGTATGCAGGTTCAATCTACCAAATGTGTACTTGCAGAGGACAAAGGTTCATGTCAGTTTTCTTCTTCAATTATTTCTTCAGCTTAGGTTTTTCAATATTTTGTAGGTTCTATTAATTTTTGAAATTCTGTTCATATCTTGTCTGTGTAGACTTTTGTGAGTACGTGTGTGTGTGTGTGTGTGTGTGTGTGTGTGTGTGTGTGTGCTTGTTCTCACGCGTGCAAATTCTACAAAGCACATGTGAAAGTCTGGGAACAACTAGCATGAATTGGTTCTCTTCTGTCATCTGTCTAACAACTGACCTTTCACCTGGGTAATCTTTCAAGCTGTCTACCTTATTGTTTTGAATTTGTCTCTCGGGGGAGATCCTGGAGCTTAACTAAATCTGCTATATTGGCTAACCAGCAAGATTCAGAAATCCCGTTTGTGTGTCTTCTCAACCCTGTCTCTTGTAAAATAGAAAAACAACACCACAAGTTTAGCTTTTTCATATGGGTGATAAAAATAAGAACTCAGGTTCTTACATTTTCACAGTACACTTTACCAAATCATCTCTCAGTTTTTAAACAAGTTTCTTCTATAGTGAAATATTAGATCTATAGGAATACTAGGCTGAAGTCTATATGTTCTCTAGTAGGAGACATCTCAAGCTGTAGATAAAAAGGCAAAACCCAGTAATATAAAATGAATTGTCTTTATCAACATTTCTTGTATCATTTTAATATCACCTTTTCTCTTCCCTCATTGCAGCTCAGCATTAGTAGTTGAAATCTTGTCCATCTTCATGTTAACCTTTAAGACATTCTCAATGTAGAAATGAGTAAATCTAATTACTACCAATATTAGTTATTTTTTTATTGATGTAAGAAAATATCTGATGAAAGAAGCTGAGAGGACTGAGTGAGGCAGACTCAGGCTGACTCCATGACAGGCTGAAAACCAACAGTTTTGGAGAATAGCCCAAATTTATGTTTCCAAGAACTGGAAAAGACTGAAAACAGTCAATTCCAGGAAAAAATACCACTTGCTGGCAGCCAATCTGGAAGCTGCCTTACCACCTAGTCTGAGCCAACCTCATGGGCAACCAATCAGAAGCTGTAAAGCTGACCCACCAGCTAGCCTGAGACAAGTATAATTAAGTAGCAAAAGTCCCCAAATCCCTCAGTGCTTTAACCAATCACAAAGGCAGCCATACTCCTGGAGATAGAGCTAATCAGTAATAGGAATGAAAGATAAAAGTCACCCATTCCTACCCTAACAGACTTAAAATTGACCCTGAAATTTCCACACCTGTGTCTTCCATCCTGATGAATGGTAGAACCCCCCCTCCCTGCTGGCAGGTTATCTACAAAATAAACACTCTTTCCTGTTGCATATTATTTGAGTCTGGGGTATTCTTCCCAAACCATAGCCTCATAAAACTTGATGAATAAAAGGTTTATTTTGCCTCTCACTTTGACAGGGAGGACATGACTACAAACTGTGTGAAACTCATCTTAACATTGCATTACAAGCAGAGAAATGAATGCTGTGCTCGGCTCAACTTTCTCCTTTTTATTCTATTCATGACTGCAACCCATTGAATGGTGCAGTCCACACTCAGAGTATTCTCACCTTAGTTAGGACAGTCATAATTCTCCCTTAGAGTCATTGTCTGGGATTTGTTTCCTAAGTGACTCTAGATCCTGTCATACATGGCAATTAATATTAATGAATACATTATCATCCCTCAGTATTTGTATATCTCAAATTTTACTAGCATAATTTCAACATGAATTAAATACATTATGAAATGAGAAGAGCTGTTCTATACCATGTTGAGAATTAGAGAGCAGCCGAGTCACAGAGACAGATTTGATTTATTTTTTCACATCTTCATCACATAATTTTGCCTTTCCTGTGTGGAGATATAGCAGAAGACATTCCTAAAGGAGAGGTATTGCCAAGGATCAGAGATTGTCATATACCAAGCAGTGTTTTAGGAATTTTGCTTTATAACACAGAAGTATGATCTCCATCTTAAACCTCTCATGTGTTTATTGTGTTTTGTGGAGGTAGGTACACAAATGCAACCATGAGAATGTAGAGGTCAGAGGACAACTTGCAACATTCATTTCTCTCCCTCTAAAGTGTCGGGTCCAGAGATCAATCTCAGGTCATCAGGTTAGTGGTAAATGCCTTTACCAGGAAAGCCATCTTATTCTACTTCCTTACACTGTCAGATAAGAAAATTGGATAGTTATTTAATTACACAGTTTGAACATGTATAGAAATATCATCCTGTACCTCCTAGCAGCATTGTACACATATTAAACAATAAAACTTAATTGATAACAAGAAACACATGGATTGTTTTTCATACACATCAAACAGCAAATCACATTCATCTTTATTTAATATTTCATTATTTACAGTCCATTTATTACCCTCTCCTCCCAGTCCCACCTTCCCCAGTTACTCATCACATTCTCCCTCTCCCTTGCCTCAAAGAGTGTGCTCCCCACCTCCCAGATATCTCCTTTCCCTGGGACCTCAAGTCTCTCCAGAATTAGGTGCATCCTCTCTCACTAAGACAAGATTAGACAATCTTATGTATGTGCTGGAAGCCATTGTCCAAGTTGTGTATGCTCCTGGTTGGTGGCTCAGTCCCTGAGTGTTCCCAAGGGTCTGGGTTAGTTGACCTACTGGTCTTCCTATGGGGTTGCCCTCCCCTTCAGCTCCTTCACTCCTTCCCTTAATACCTCCATAGCAGTCCCTGACTTCTGTCCAATGGTTGGGTGTCTGAATCTGTCTCACTCAGCTTCTGGTAATGCCTTTCAGAGGTCAGCCATGCTAGACTCCTGTGTGTAAGATCAGTAATTGTCTCAGGCCCTGCTGCCCCCCAAACCCAATACAAGATGGATTCCAACTTGGGCTGATCACTTTACAGCCTTTCCTTCAGTCTCTTCTAAATTTTTGTCCTTGTAATTCTTTTAGATAGGAACAATTCTGGATCAGAAATTTTGACTGTGGGTTGGTAATCAGTTCCCTTTACTTGGGACCCACTCTATCTACTGGAGGTTGACTCTTTGAGTTCCCTCTCCACACTGTTGCATATTTTGACTAAGATCACTCACATTTAGTCCCAGGAGTCTCTCATATCCCAGGTCTCTGGAACTTTCTAGAAGCACCCACTCCCAACCTTCAACTGCCAGAAACTGGATATTTTCATTTATTCTCCTGGTCCCCTGGGATTTTCTCTTTCTCCCCTCTCCCCAAACCTGATCCTGTCCCCTTCCACCTCCCTTTTTTTTCCTTAAACTTTTAGTGTCTATGGGTCATATCCTGGATATTCTGTACTTTTTGTTTAATTTTCACTTATCAGTGAGTATATACCCATGTTCTGTTTGGTCTGGGTTACGTTAATCAGGATGATATTTTCTAGTTCCATCCATTTGCCTGCAAATTCATGATATCCTTGTTTTTATTAGCTGAATAGTGTTCCATTATGCAAATGAGTCACATTTTCTGTACATATTCTTCAGTTGATGGACATCTGTAAGCTTCCAGGTTCTGGCTATTATAAATAAGGTAAACATAGGCCGTAACATAATGGAGTACATGTCCATGAAATATGGTGTAGCATCTTTTGGGTATATAAACAGGAGTAGTATAGCTGGCTCTTTAGGAAGAACCATTTCCAGTTTTCTCAGGAATCACCAGATTGATTGCCAGAGAGTTTGTACCAGTTTTCAATCCCCCCAGCAGCAGAGGACTGTTTCATTAATAGGCATTTTCTACCTCTATGCCTGTGTTTCCTATATTTCTTTAAGGATATTATTTGTATTCTTCTTGAAGGCCTCTATCAATATAATGGAATGGAATTTTATGTCAGTATATTGCTTTTCACCTATGTTAGGGTATTTAAGGCTTGCTGTGGTGGGAGAGCTGGGTTTCATTGTTGCCAAATTACATTGGCTTCTGTTGCTTGCCACCTGGTCACCTCTGGTGTTAACTGGGCTGGGTGTCTGTGACTAGAGTTGGCCTCCTTGGAGAGCTCTGTGACATGGGTTAGAGCAGGCCTCCTGGAAGACAAGAAGTGCTGTCTCTCAATGAAGGGGAGGGGCTCCTTTGAACTTGGATAGTGCAAGCATCCTGTGTCCCTGGTTAGAGCAATCTTCCGGTATCATTGGCTAGGGCAGTATTCCTGGGAAATTTGTGGGATATGAGAGGGAGCAGGCTGGTCATCTGCCTCATCTTCTTCCTTAGATATGGATTAAGTCATTAGTCATTAATCATAAGTATTATAAGCTTTACTTAGCAAGACAAAATTATGAAGTCTTGAAATTTGGGTCAAATCTTCTATTCTTATTTTTTCCAGATGTGTTACCTATATAGGTTGCTAAATCTCAATAATTTACATTATATCCCATATAATGTGCTCATACGGTTATGAAACATAATTGATTTTTATTTCTGACATTTTATTTTCAACTTGTCGATTTTATTTTGCCATTCACACTTCAAAAAAAATATGCCTCTCGCACTCGAGTGGCAGGTCACCTGCAGGCCAGACACCACCCGGACCTGAAGGGACCCGGCCAACAGTTCTCTGCACACAAATCCCGTGGGAGGAAAAGCTAAATCTTCAGAGGGGCAGACACGCCTGGGAGGCCAGAAATGTGTGCACTCTGCCCACATTTCTTACTCCAGAGAAAAACACCTAAATGCCATCTGGGACCCCGGTGCAGGGGGCCTCCTGGAAAAGGCAGTGCAGGCCCTACTGGTTGCCGCTCTCACGGAGAGCTCAAAAGCAACCAACCATGAGCAACTTCATCTGCAGGACCATAGGTAAGACCAACTTTTCTGCTCCAAGCGACCTGCCTGGTGAACTCAGGCCATAGGCCCACAGGAACAGCTGAAGACCAGTAGACAGGAAAGACTACAGGCCCGAAAGCAAAACACTCTGTTCCCATAACCGGCTGAAAGAAAACAGGTCTACAGCACTCCTGACACACAGGCCCTTAGGACAGTCTAGCCACTGTCAGAAAAGGGAGAACAAGGTATCTCCAGAGACAACGTGATGGGGAGAGGCAAGCTCAGGAACCCAAGCAACAGAAACCAAGACTACATGGCATCATCAGAGCCCAATTCTCCCACCAAAGCAAACACTGAATATCCAAACACACCAGAAAAGCAAGATCTAGATTTAAAATCACATTTGATCATGATGCTGGAGGACTTCAAGAAAGACATAAAGAACTCCCATAGAGAAACACAGGAAAACATAAATAAACAAGTAGACGCCTATAGAGAGGAATCACAAAATCCCCAAAAGAATTCCAGGAAAACACAATCAAACAGGTGAAGGAATTAAAAATTGAAATAGAAGCAATAAAGAAAGCAAAAAGGGAAACAACCCTGGATATAGAAAACCAAAGGAAGAGACAAGGAGCCATAGATACAAGCATCACCAGAATACAAGAGATAGAAGAGAGAATCTCAGGAGCAGAAGATTCCATAGAAATCATCAACACAACAGTCAAAGATAATGTAAAACAGAAAAATCTACTGGTCCAAAAGATACAGGAAATCCAGGACTCAACAAGAAGATCAAACCAAAGGATAATAGGTATAGAAGAGAGTGAAGACTCCCAGCTCAAAGGATCAGCAAATATCTTCAACAAAATCATAGAAGAAAACCTCCCTAACCTATAGAAACAGATGCCCATAAACATATAAGAAGCCTACAGAACTCCAAATAGATTGGACCGGAAAAGAAAATCCTCCTGTCACATAATAGTCAAAACACCAAATACAGAAAATAAAGAAAGAATAATAAAAGCAGTAAGGGAAAAAGGTCAAGTAACATATAAAGGCAGACCTATCAGAATCACACCAGATTTCTCACCAGAGTCTACGAAAGCCAGAACATCCTGGACAGATGTCATACAGACCCTATGAAAACACAAATGCCAGCCCAGGTTACTGTATCCAGCAAAATTCTCAATTAACATAGATGGAGAAACCAAGATATTCCATGACAAAACCAAATTTACACAATATCTTTCTCCAAATCCAGCCCTACAAAGGATAATAAATGGTAAAGCCCAACATAAGGAGGCAAGCTACACCCTAGGAAAAGCAAGAAACTAATCGTCTTGGCAACAAAACGAAGAGAAGAAAAGCACACAAACATAATCTCATATCGAAATATGAAAATAACAGGAAGCAATAATCACTATTTCTTATTATCTCTCAAAATCAACGGTCTCAACTCCCCAAAAAAAGACATAGATTAACAAACTGGATACTCAACGAGGACCCTGCATTCTGCTGCCTACAGGAAACACATCTCAGAGAAAAAGACAGACACTACCTCAGAGTGAAAGGCTGGAAAACAAATTTCAAAGCAAATGGTCTGAAGAAGCAAGCTGGAGTAGCCATTCTAATATCGAATAAAATCGATTTTCAACTGAAAGTCACCAAAAAAGATAAGGAAGAACACTTCATATTCATTAAAGGAAAAATCCACCAAGATGAACTCTCAATCCTAAATTCTCCAAATACAAGGGCGCTTATGTACATAAAAGGAACCTTACTAAAGCTCAAAGCACACATTGTACCCCACACAATAATAGTAGGAGATTTTAACACCCCACTCGCATAAATGGACAGATCATGGAAACAGAAATTAAACAGAGACATAGACAGACTAAGAGAAGTCATGAACCAAATCGACTTAACAGATATTTACAGAACATTCTATCCTAACACCAAAGGATATACCTTCTTCTCACTGCCTCCAAAATTGGTACTTTATCCAAAATTGACCATATAATTGGTCATAAAACAGGCCTCAACAGATACAGAAATATAGAAATAATACCATGCATCCTATCAGACCACCACGGGATAAAGCCAGTCTTCAATAAAAATAAGGGAAGAACGCCCACATATACATGCAAGTTGAACAATGATCTATTCAATGATAACCTGGTCAAGGAAGAAATAAAGAAAGAAATCAAAGACTTCTTAGAATTTAATGAAAATGAAAGTACAGCATATCCAAACTTATGGGACACAATGAAACCTGTGCTAAGAGGAATACTCATAGCTCTGAGTGCCTGCAGGAAGGAACAGGAGAGAGCATATATCAGCAGCTTGAAAGCACACCTAAAAGCTCTAGAATAAAAAGAAGCAAATACACCCAGGAGAAGTAGAAGGCAGGAAATAATCAAACTCAGAGCTGAAATCAACCAAGTAGAAACAAAAAGGACCATACAGAAAATCAACAGAACCAAAAGTTGGTTCTTGGAGAAAATCAACAAGATAGATAAACCCTTAGCTAGACTAACGAGAGGAAACAGAGAGTGTGTCCAAATTAACAAAATCAGAAATGAAAACGGAGACATAACTACAGAATGAGAGGAAATTCAAAAATCATCAGATCCTACTACAAAAGCCTATGTTCAACAAAACTTGAAAATCTGCAGGAAATGGACAATTTCCTAGACAGATAACAGGTACTGAAGTTAAATCAGGAAAAGATAAACCATTTAAACAACCCCATAACTCCAAAAGAAATAGAAGCAGTCAATAAAGGTCTCCCAACCAAAAACAGCCCAGGTCCAGATGGGTTCAGTGCAAAATTCTATCAGACCTTCATAGAAGACCTCATACCAATACTATCCAAACTACTCCACAAAATTGAAACAGATAGAGTGCTACTGAATTCCTTCTATGAAGCCACAGTTACTCTTATGCCCAAACCACACAAAGAACCAACAAAGAAAGAGAACCTCAGACCAATTTCCCTTATGAATATCGACGCTAAAATACTCAATAAAATTCTGGCAAACTGAATCCAAGAGCACATCAAAACGATCATCCACCATGATCAAGTAGGCTTCATCCCAGGCATGCAGGGATGGTTTAATATACAGAAAACCAACAATGTAATCCTTTATATAAACAAACTGAAAGGAGGAAACCACACGATCATTTCATTAGATGCTGAGAAAGCATTTGACAGAATTCAACACCCCTTCATGATAAAAGTCCTGAAAAGAATAGGAATTCAAGGCCCATACCTAAAATTAGTAAAAGCCATTACAGCAAACCAGTAGCTAACATTAAACTTAATGGAGAGAAACTTGAAGCAATCCCACTAAAATCAGGGACTAGACAAGGCTGCCCACTCTCTCCCTACTTATTCAATATAGTTCTCGAAATCCTAGCCAGAGCAATCAGACAACAAAAGAAGATCAAAGGTATACGGATTGGAAAGGAAGAAGTCAAAATATCACAATTTGCAGACAATATGTTTGTATACTTAAGTGATTCCAAAAGTTCCACAAGAGAACTGCTAAAGCTGATAAACAACTTCAGCAAAGTGGCTGAGTATAAAATTAACTCAAATAAATCAGTAGCCTTCCTCTAAACAAAAGAGAAATAAGCCGAGAAATTAATTAGGGAAACGACACCCTTCATAGTAGTCACAAATAATATAAAATACCTCGGTGTGACTTTAACCAAGCAAGAGAAAGACCTGTGTGATAAGAACTTCAAGTATCTGAAGAAAGAAATTGAAGAAGATCTCAGAAGATGGAAAGATCTCCCATGCTCATGGATTGGCAGGATTAATATAGTAAAAATGGCCATTTTACCAAAAGTGATCTACAGATTCAATGCAATCCCAATCAAAATACCAATCCAATTCTTCAGAGGGTTAGACAGAACAATTTGCAAATTCATCTGGAATAACAAAAAACCCAAGATAGCTAAAACTATCCTCAACAATAAAAGGACTTCCAAGGGAATCACTATCCCTGAACTCAAACAGTATTACAGAGCAATAGTGATAAAAAACTGCATGATGGAGTTGAGGATTTAGCTCAGTGGTAGAGTGCTTGCCTAGCAAGCCCAAGGCCCTGGGTTCAGTCCTCAAATCCAAAAAAACAAAAAACAAAAAAACAAAAAACAAAAAACAAAAAAACAAAAAAACAAAAAAACAAAAAAACAAAAAACAAAAAACAAAAAGAACCAAAACTGGATTATATCAGTAGAGAGACAAATGGATAGACCAGTGGAATAGAATCGATGACCCAGAAATGAATTCACACACCTATGGTAACTTGATTTTTGACAAAGGAGCCTAAACCATCCAATGGAAAAAAGATAGCATTTTCAGCAAATGATGCTGGTTGAACTGGAGGTCAGCATGTAGAAGAATGCAGAAAGATCCATACTTATAAGCCTCTACAAAGGTTAAGTCCAAGTGGATCAAGGACCTCCACATCAAACCAGATACACTCAAACTAATAGAAGAAAAAGTGGGAAAGCATCTCGAATACATGGGCACTGGAGAAAATTTCCTGAACAATACACGAATGGCTTATGCTCGAAGATCAAGAATTGACAAATGGGATCTCATAAAACTGCAAAGTTTCTGTCAGGCAAAGGACATTGTTTTTAGGACAAAACAGCAACCAACAGATTGGGAAAAGATCTTTACCAATCCTACAACAGATAGAGGGCTTATATCCAAAATATACAAAGAACTCAAGAAGTTAGACTGCAGGGAAACAAATAACCCTATTAAAAGATGGGGTCCAGGGGTTGAGGATTTAGCTCAGTTGTAGAGCACTTGCCTAGTAACTGCAAGGCCCAGGGTTCAGTCCTCAGCTCCGAAAAAAAGAAAAAAAGAAAAAAAATGGAGTTCAGAGCTAAACAAAGAATTCACAGCTGAGGAATGCCAAATGCCTGAGAAACACCTAAAGAAATGTTCAACATCTTTAGTCATAAGGGAAATGCAAATCAAAACAACCCTGAGATTTCACCTCACACCAGTCAGAATGACTAAGATCAAAAACTCAGGTGACAGGAAATGCTGGCGAAGATGTGGAGAAAGAGGAAAACCCCTCCATTGTTGGTGGGATTGCAGACTGGTACAACAATTCTGGAAATCATTCTGAAGATTCCTCTGAAAATTGGACATCGAACTACCTGAGGACCCAGGTATACCTCTCTTGGGCATATACCCAAAAGATGCCCCAATGTATAACAAAAACATATGCTCCACTATGTTCATAGCAGCCTTATTTATAATAGCCAGAAACTGGAAAGAACCCAGATGCCCTTCAACAGAGGAATGGATACAGAAAGTGTGGTACATCTACACAATGGAATATTACTCACCTATCAGAAACAATGACTTTATGAAATTCATAGGCAAATGGATGGAAGTGGAAAATATCATCCTGAGTGAGGTAACCCAATCACAGAAAAAGACACATGGTATGCAATCATTGATAAGTGGATATTAGCCCAAATGCTTGAATTACCCTAGATGCACAGAACACATGAAACTCAAGAAGGATGACCTAAATGCAAATGCTTCACTTCTTCTGTAAAAGGGGAACAAGGATACCCTTGGGAGAGAATAGGAAGGCAAAGTTTAGAACAGAGGCAGAAGGAACACCCATTCAGAGCCTTCCCCATATGTGGCCCATACATATACAGCCACGCAATTAGATAAGATGGATGACACAAAGAAGTGGAGGCTGACAGGAACTGGATGTAGATCTCTCCTGAGAGACACAGCCAGAATACAGCAAATACATAGGCGAATGACAGCAGCAAACCACTGAACTGAGAGACGGTACCCCATTTGAAGGAATCAGAGAAAGGACCTGAAGAGCTTGAAGGGGCTCGAGACCCCATGTAAACAACAATGCCAATCAACCAGAGCTTCCAGGGACTAAGCCACTACCCAAAGACCATACCTTGACTGACCCTTGGCTTCATCCTCATAGGTAGCAATGAATAGCCTAGTAAGAGCACCAGTGGAAGGGGAAGCCCTTGTTCCTGCCAAGACTGAACCCCAAGTTAAGGTGATTGTTAGAGGGAGGGTGGTACTCAGGGGAGGATGGGGAGGGGAACACCCATATAGAAGGGGAGAGGTGGGGTTAGGGAGATATTGGCCAGGAAACGGGGAAGGGGAATAACAATCAAAATGTAAATAAGAAATACTCAAGTTAATAAAGATGGAAGAAAAAAAAGAAACCCAGTAAAATAATGTCCTGTTTTATTTTTAAGATGGGTTGACTATTAAAAAGGTTTTGTCATTTTGTATTAAAAAAATAAGGGCTGGAGAGATGGCTTAGTGGTTAAGAGCACTGACTGCTCTTCCAGAGGTCCTGAGTTCAATTCCCAGCAATCACATGGTGGCTCACAGCCATCTGTAATCTGATTTGATTCCCTCTTCTGGTATGTCTGAAGACAGCAGCAGAGTACTTATAAAATAAACAAATAAATCTTTAAAAAAATAAAAATAAACCTTGATGCCAGTCTAAAAAAAAATATAGAATTCCTCAGTTTCTGGTGATGCAGAACAGCAAATTCATCACACATCTCTGTGGAAAGAAAATTTTAGGCACACATACACTTCTGTTCAGTTGGGGAAAGATTTCTCCATAAATCAGCCATGCTAACATTCTCTTTATTCATGAGAATTAATGATTTGGAAAAATGGATCTTTTCCTGTTCATGATATATTTAGAAATATTTTCTCTAATGGTGTAAATCTGCACTAGTTTATCTACTGATTCTCAGTTTTGCACAGACGGCACTTTAGTGAAGAACAAATGTCACCTGTACCATAGCTACAGAAAGGAAGGATCATGGCAGCAATGGGAAGGGCATCCATTTGGATAACTGAATTCTACCACATTGATATACTAATTTACACCAAGACCGAAGATATATGTAAGTCAAATCATCTAGCAAAAAATTCTTGAGGCAGTGTCTCATCTTCCACATAGAACTAACCAAATATGCTTGAGTGACCACTGAGACATAGATCACAGATTTCTTCCCCTCTGAGCTTGCAAGAATGTATCACCACATCTGTATTTAATTTTGTACTTTTAAAAAATTTTGTAATTATATTTAAGTACAGAAAACTTAAGTGTACATTTAACCCAGTTTAGTGTCAAGTTCCTTAGTCTTTGCCTTTTCCAACTTGGCAATGCAAGTCACAGACTTAGGACCCAGGACGTTGAATCCCCAGTGGCGGCGGATCTTGTCATATCTGTCATTATAATTGATCCTAATAGCTTCCACCAGCTTAGCCAGAGCACCCTTGTCTTCCGAGTTAACCTGTGTGAATACAGTAGTGGTGCATGTCTTCCTGTGGACCAGGCACCCCAGACTGGCTTTTCCTTTGATGATGCAGTAGGGCACCCCCATCTTTCAAAAAAGGGCTGGCAGGAAAACCACCAGCTCAATGGGGTCTACATCATGGGCAATCACCACCAGCTGAGCCTTCTTGTTCTCCACCAAGGTGGTGACTGTATTGACCCCTGCTCCTAGGACAAGTGGTATCTTAGTTGAGATGTCCCCTTTACCAGCAGCTTTCTTCTCAGCGTGGGCCAGCAGCCTTTGTTTCTTCTCCTGCTTTGTCTCTGGCCTGTACTTGTGGGCAAGCTTAAGCAGCTGAGTCACTGTTTGCCTGTCCAGGGCCTGGGTGAACTGGTTGATGGCAGGAGATATTTTGAGCTGCTGATAGAAGATGCCTCTTGCTGTAGCCTGAGGTAGCAGGGCCATTGACGAAGCATGTGAGATCTCTTTTGGGCTGGATGTCCTGTCCAATGGCGAAGTGCTTAGGCCTTTTCTCAAACAAAGGATTGACCAAGTTTTTGGCCTCCTGTTTCTTGACCACGGTGAGGGCTGGGGCCACCTTCTTCCCCTTGGCCTTCTTTCCTTTGGGCATCTTTCTTGGCTGGAGGAGAGAGCAATTTTGTACTTTCATAATTTAATTAATATATATGTGAGATGGTGCTATCTGAGACTAGAAGAGAATATCCAATTTCCCTGGGAATGTAGTTATAGTCATTTGTGAGACAGCTGACCTGGAAGCAAGTGAGATCTCTAGGACAGCTCAAAAAAACCTAATTGTGGGGGGTGGGGGAGAGTCCGCTATCCATAAGTTTTTAACATGTTTTCTTGTAGCATCAAACTCAAGTTCTCAGTCTAGACAGATATTCACTTTACCAAATAATCTACTACCCCTTATATAGAATATAAGATATGAATAGAACACTATCAAGCTTAAGATAGTTACCATGAGTTACAGATTTCTTCACAACCACTTAGACATAGTAGGGATTGGCATGCTTATAGCTGTTCATGAACTTGAATTTTCTAGAGATAGTACTCATTAAAAAAATAACATTTGTGTTAAAATATTCTACAAATTTTAGCTTGTATAAATTAAAATTTAAGTAATACTTATATTTGTTTATTTGTATGTGTGTGGATGCACTTGAACCAAACCATGTTTGTTGGAGGTCAGAGGACAACTTGTACTCAGTTCGACTATTCCTCCATGTTGCTCGTGAGGATAAACCATGGGCACTATCAGGTCCGCAGGCTTGGCAGAAGCACTGAGCAAACTTTACCGCACTATGAATACATTTTTTAATTAGATTTTTTGTTAAAGTTTGCATGCATGTGTTTGTGTCTGTGTCTCTGTGCCTGTATGAGTTCATCACACATATCCTGGAATGCAAGAAGAGGCATAACATCCTTTGTACCTGAAACAGGCCGTTGTAATCAGCCTGATATATGTGCTCTGAGCCAACTGCAGTTCTCTGCAATAGCAGTAAGTGCTCATAGATGCTGATCCAATTATCTACAACCTTATAAATATATTTGATAAGTATTCTTATCAAAAAGGCAATCATGAATACACAGATGTTTGTGTGTGTGTGTGTGTGTGTGTGTGTGTGTGTGTGTGTGTGCATGTTCCACTGAAAATTTGGAATGAGGTTTTCATTCCTCAAGTTCTTTAGAAATAAAAATTTCTGCTAAGAAAATCATTAGCTCAAAAGATAATGAAAGTAACATAAATTATTTAGCTCTTTCAAGTATGAAAATCATTTTAATTCAACTGAGCAATTCTGTGCTCAATATACACTAGTTGTCTCAGAGGGCTGGAAAAATTCTGTTACATTCATTTTGTACATAAAAGTCCATGTCTATGGAAACTATTTTCTGACTTTTAAATCAAACATTGAATTTCTGAAAATAATTCTTACTACCAAAATTCTGGCTTTAGCAGAGCAAAGTTTACAACTAGTCAAAGTGGATTATATTACACTGCAGTGTGAATGAAAAACTCAGCAGGAGAAATAGATTCTTTTTTGTTTCAAAACTGTTGATCCTGGCTGTAGTGTCACTGGGAAATTTCACTATATCTGTGTATCACACTGCATAGTAGGGTGAGACGATATTATCGAAATGGATATTATGTAATTGTTTTTAGCAGACATTTGCTTATTTCTTTTTTTTTTTTTTTTTGGTTCTTTTTTTCGGAGCTGGGGACCGAACCCAGGGCCTTGTGCTTCCTAGGCAAGTGCTCTACCCAGTGGTAAATCCCCAACCCCGCTTATTTCTTGTAGTATAAATATTATTTGGGGGTTTCTACACCACCTTAGATCATTTAGTTCCCAAATAAAAGACACAAAACCTTCATATTTATTGTAAGACTTAGTAGCATTAAAGCTGGGTAGATATCAGCTCTCTATTATGTCTACTACCCTATCAATAACTCGGAGATATAACTTTCCATGATTCAGGTAGGCTACTCTTACTCCAAATGGCCAACCCTCATGCCCATGTTCTCATGAACCATCTACTTCATGGCATCTCCTTCTTTCTTCTTCTCTCTGATCTCCTCCTCATGGTCTCTGCATCAGACTTCAAGCCCAGGAACTGCAGCTCTGCCTGCCTCTCTTCAGCTCAGCTACAGACTGTAGGCATCTTTATTCATACAATAGTTTTAAACTAATGAGGAACGTTATATTACCATCAGTTGGTGCATGTGAGGATCTCCACATCCCTGGGATCAAACAGATTTTGTGGTAGTATTTAACATCATACATAGCAACAGAACACACATCAACAATTAGCAGTTTACCACTGTCACTATTTTTTCATTATTTATGTTTCATTCTTCTTCATTTGGTGGTGTGTGTATAAGAATTTAGTGATTCAGACTTTATCTAGTTTCTGGTGCGAAATCAGGAAGGCTGAATAGTTAATTGAAATTGTCATTGAGAACAGTATACCATACAGGTAAGATGTTTGCCACCAAACCTGGCAGTTTTTTGATTCCTAGTTCTTCTACGGTGGAAGGGAAGCACTAACACCACAAACTATATTCTGTCTTGTATATAAGATCAATATACATATACTAACACTTTCATAGGCATACAAAAATAAGAATAATGTTAACAAAGTAAGATTGACATAAAAATGTAAGCAAACCAGGATATAAGGTCAAAATATGAGCAGAGTGCTGATTCAATGCTGCCATCTTAAAATTTTCTCATAATGAACTTAGCTGAGCTAATTAAACTGTGTAACCTTAAATGATTATATAAGCTGTATATTTCTGCTGGTCTGGGCTCTTCACATTCCTCCTGCGTGAGGACCGTGTCAAGCCCCAGTGCATTGGTATCCCAAAGTAAACGTCTTGTTTTTCCATCAAGACTGAGTCCCACATGTTTGTGGGGTGCTGGGTGTCCTCAGGATTGGAGCAAGAGTCTCCTTGGTCTGAGGGTCTTTCAAAACATATCAGATCCCAGCTGTACCTCATTAAACTTAGAAGAAGATGATAATGAGCTCCAAAGAAACTCCATTGAGAGCTGTCTTCATTTGTGGCAAGCTAGCCCCTGGGCAAAGAAAGTGCCCAAACTTAATCGGCAGACAGAATGCCATCCAGAAAAAAAAAGAAATCAAAATGAAAACAAATGCATGGAACTTGATTGCCAAGCTTTGCCAATACAGGGTAAGCAAATCCTTGGTAATTCCTGCTTCACATAAGCTTTGTCAGATACTTTGAACAAGAGAGCTGAAGACAGTGCTCCAATGTCTTAGAATACTTTGAAGTGGTCTCCACAGCCAACTGTCTGCCATTTTTAAAACTTTGAAAGTGTTTGTCTGCACTTCCTACTTAATCAGGAAATATTTCTTCTTAGTTGACTGTTCGGTTTGAATACAAGATAATCATAGTCTCAATAAAAGCTTAAGTTGTTATATTTAAGAAGATTTATTAGACCTAAAAAGATGGTGTTAGGTTGTTAATGCAAGTTAGGATAAAATGTGATTTAGATCCAGAACTCTGAACTCACCAGGACAGGATAGATAATAGGATATTTTTCTTAATTACCACATACTATGGACTTGACATTGCAAATATATATCACACCTTATAACTATTATAATTTTTATAATTTTATTCAATTTATATTAGAAAAAGAGACATTTATTGTACTTCAAAGGGGGATTATTGAGAGAATATCTAATATCGATATGACTATGGCACTTGTTAATAATAAATCTGACGGCTTATTATTTAGGTGGTAAATAAGAAGTGGGAAATCTAGGAGAAATAATAATTCTGAGATAGAATGCGGCAGGAGATACACCTTGGAAGACGTGAGGAGAGAGACACATAGTACCTGAACATGGTTAAGTGGGCATGTTACAGAATGTAGGTTAAAATAAGTCAGTTATTCTAAATTGTGATCTACTTAGAGAAGAGCCTCAAGGTATTTGTAAATATATCTTGAGTCTGAGTCTTAGTTCTCAGAGCATGGCGCTGTGTGGAAGAACTGGATCAAACTGCTACATTATATTGTTCATGAGTTTTAAGTCAAGCTAAGTTTACAGGGGATATTGTCTAAGCACATACTCAAATAATAAATTATAGATGCCATAAGTTGTCAAAGTTATGATTTTTGTAGTAGAATCATGCCTCATATTTGAGTTGAGGTCTTGCAGTTGATTTGGTAAACTAACCTGAAATTAACTAAATGAATGTATTTGAATTTAATTGATAAATTATTGATATTTATGTCCATGGAAATGATTGAAGGGATAACTTTGTATGGTATACTGTAGAAAAACTCAGAATACAAGTCATTACAGCGGATTTAAACTTTCTTTTCCCAGATTTCAAGTTGTATTAAAATACTTACAATAATAAAAAAAGCATATTATTGAAATAATAGACACATTGATCAATGTATAGAATTGAAGACTCACATCCAGATGTAACTCCATACAGGTAAAAACACCTTGTTTGTGACAAAGCAAACAAAATTACACACTGGGGAAAAAGTCAGCTTATTGGCAGACAGATGGTGTGAATAGCAGCATACAGAGAAATAAAAATAGATCCATATCTCTCACCCTGAACACAACTCAACTCCAAAGGGATCAAGGACCGCACTCAAGTCACTGAAAGACCAAAAGCCCTGAACCTGACCTCTTTTTTTCTTTTTTCCTTTTCTTTTCTTTCTTTCTTTGTTTTTTGACTCTGTATTTGTGAATCCAAAATTCAGGTTAACAGACTGGATGTTTTCCTATCCTGAGTCTCACTGGTCACAGAGCTTCCCACAATGCCTTCTTCCAACACCTCCCACCAGCAGCTGCACAGATGTTGGCTGACCTGCTTCGTGGACACCAGGATACATCCTCAATTTTTCCCTCTGCTCATCAAAATGTGAAAGTTCACGGTCTGTAGCTTTCCTGCCATAGATGTCCAAGTGGAAAGATTTCAGGATGCTGGAGGAGTTGTGGGTGCCTATGCGGCTCATTTCTCCTGTCATGTCAGGATGCTGGAGGTGTTGTGAGTGCCTATGCGGCTCATTTGTTTGTTTTCTGGGATTTTCCTTTGCGTGTTTGCTTTCTGAGATAAGGTGTTACAAGCTCAGTCTGGCCTCAAACACACTGATGTAGCCAAAGATGACCTTGAGCACTTTGCTCCTCCTGCTTCCACCCTCCAAGAGCTAGGAATATAAGAATGCCATGTATCCTTGCTCTTTGCTTTGGGGACTATGGAGATGGCCCAGATTGGGATACTTCTCTCTCAAGTGTTCTTATTTCACCTGCCCGGGGTTGGAGTTTGCCAGACACTTGCTCCTGCAATCTCAGAGTCAGTCTGCTCACCAGGAGGATGCATTAGATAACTTGATCACTTTTCTTTCATCAGGGTTGTTATTAGTTCTTTAAAATCTGTTCGAGTCTCAGCCTGATTGTTCTCCTGTGAGCTGACTTTTAAAACAGCAAAAAACAAAAACAAAACAATACAAACAAACAAAAACTTTAGAGTTTTACATTTCTCTGGGCCTTAAATGAGTATCCCCAAATACCAGCACTTTCCTAGCTCTTAATCTCATCAGAATCCTCATGAGCTCTCACCTTTCTCTGCAGTTGAAGGTAGATAGTAAGAACCAGGGAGTAGTCTGAAGGAATGTCACAGAGTCACTGTATGCAATGCTCCCTACTCTGCAGAAGGTTAGCTGCCACTTCTAGGGACATCATTGGAATGCACTGGGTGGCACATAAATAATTAAGGGGTGACTTTTAATTAAGGCTTTGTAGTGAAAACGGCTTTGTGCATCATTAAGAGCTTTTGAATAACTAACTTTGATGCTCTCTTTTCAACCTGAACTTGTCATCCCTGGAAACTGCACAAATAGTGAGTTTTAACAGCTTTGGTCTTTTGATGATACCAGAGACTCACTTCTTTCTTGTGAATGAATGCTTTGTGAAAAATCAGGAATCTGTTGAGGTGGCCAGCACTTCTCCTTTCAGGGAGATGATGGTATTCGTTATTCTTCTCATTGCTGTTACAACATATTCGACTAAATCAACTCATCCATGGTTTGTTTGTAGTGGCCAGTTAGGACACCAGACTCATGGAGGAGGGGAAGGCAGGCCAGTCAGAGCAGCTCTGGCTATGGTGACAGGAGCCTGAGGCAGCTTACTTCTGGTTCTCTCTGTCTGCTCTGGATTTCTGTTACAAGATGTGATCTTGCAGCTTTTCGTCCTGCTTTGATACTTCCTAGCCATGATGAAGTCTTCTCCCTCTGGAACTAAATAAGACAAATTATCCTGTAATTATCCATCCCTCATAAGATATTCATAGCTACCTGTGGGCTATTTAATGCCACACACAATCTGGATCATCTTTGTCTTCCTCCATCTTCCTTCCATCCTCTGTGAATTTAAACTTTTACAATCAATGGTTGCACTCAATGGTCTCAACACAACATTGGTTGAATGTATAAGGGAGAGAAACAGGGTGTGTCTGTGTTTGTGTGCGCACACATGTGTGGTGTTTAAGCTCTTTCTTGTGTTGTTTCTTTTCGGCTATTTTGGGGACTGTGTAAACGTGAATAGCTTTTCTTACACATTTTGTCAAAAACAAGTTTAAGCAAAGATTCTTCTGGTAAGAAAAATGCTCATGCTATTTTCAGTGAAAGATTTAATAATGCCTCAGGTCATAATTGAAAGTATACTATATAAGAAGTGGAGAGATCACTTGGTAGTTGACAGTGCTTGCAGCTTTTCACTGGACTCTAGTTCAGTTTGTAGCAAACACACTTAGTGGATAGTAACAGTATGTAACTTCAACTGTGAAAAATCCAAGGCCAACTTTTGAACTTTTTGAGCAACTGCTCTCATCTCTCCACATCCATATATATTTACCCATAAATGTAAAAAAACAATAAAACTTTTTACAACTTGTTTCATACAAATATTAAGTAAATTAAACTTATTTTGTCTCTGGTCCACATCCTGAGTACTGTGAATTCTCAAATATTAAAATATTTGGGTTAGTTGCTGAAGTTGGCTTAATGATCATTAGCTCACTAACAGCACTGATGTCAGATAGGATCTCCAAAAGAAACCTAGACATTTTTCAGTAGCCAATTCTCACAGATACACAACTAGCATGTATGTAAACTATTTGATAAGTAAGTTCATACTTACTTTACAAGTTTCAGGAAAACCAATTTATTTGACTGTGCTTATAAAATGTAATAATCAGCTCTATATAATCCAGTGGTGTCTTCCTAGAGAAAAATCAGAACTTTGTCTCTTTATTATCAAGTCGTGTGTGTGTGTGTGTGTGTGTGTATGTGTGTTCAATGCCATAATTCCCTTGTCTTGTGTTGGTTCCTCAGAAAATTGCTAATGATGAGATTTTCTAAGTAGGGTAATAGTTATTAATAAAGTTATTAATAGTTTTCTTCTAAATTTATTAAACATGTATTCCTGAAAAAACCTACCGTTTATAAAACAGATCAGTGTGCATTTGTGTACATAGAGGAAGTATATGACCTCCCTAGCCTTGGCATTTTGACATGACCTAGATTCATCCAAAAAAAGACATCTCAATGAAATAATCTGTCTTCAACATCCTGTCTGTAAGAGACTGCTTTGCTAATTGATTTAAAAGACTCAGTCTATTATTGGTGGTACCAATCCCACTGAAGGTTCACTCAGGATGTATTACAAAGTTAGTTAAGTATGAGCTTGAGCTAACCAGAGTGACTCCCCAAGCAGCCATCCTCCACTGTTACTGTTTTAAGAGCCTACTTCAACCTTTCCCTAAATGTCTAATCTAGAAATACTCTTTCTTTCCCAAGTTGCTTTTAGTTCTAATGTTTTTCATAGCACATAAAGAAAACTAGAAGAGAAATTGAGACCAAAAGTTGTGGTATGAATATTTTTTAATATGAATTTCTGTCAAGACATACCAAAACATGTAAAAGGGATAAAAAAAAGAATGTTCATCAAAACAAATAAATAATATATATTTTCCTTACTGGGATTATAGCTAGATTTGTTTTTACACACTCTTTATAGTATAGCTGATGAAACAAGATACACATGTTAAGCCAAATTTTGAAAAACCTTACTATATCCATTGGACTATTCACACGCTTTGGAGGTTATGAGTAATTGTAGCCATGTAGCTTAAAAATGAACCCATGCTAAAGTCAGCTATGTATTGGCATTGGCGGTGTCTGTTCCTATCCTGGTAGAGTCTGATATCCATGACTGTGTGTTTTTCCTAGGCAATGCCTCTCTCACAAATGCCAGCTCTACCTCTCCTGATCTCCAAGATCACTCTCTTGCCAGTTCACCACCCATAGCCAGTTCTGGGCGCATTCTTGCCAGCTTGGGCTCTCCAGTGGTTTCCTCTCCTCTGGAGCTTGGACTTTTCTTTCCATTCAAAACCCTAGCTGAATTCCGCCTGGCTATGTTCTTTCCCTCATGCTCATCTAGGTCACTTAGAATGGAAAACACCAGTACTCTTTGTTTAAAACAAACAGATGACACAACCACTAGGTGTGAAATCTATCCTTCTAAACTCACCAATTATTCTATGTTAGAAATCTTCTTGTGGGAGAGGCTGCTACCAGGGCTAACAGTTCCCAGTCTATATCCTCCCTCCTCTCCCTCTTGCCTCCCTGTTTAAAGCCTGTTTCTTCTTCCTTAGTCCCCTTTTCCTTTCTAGGACCTGGAAGATTCACCTCCTCCTTCTCATTCAATGATTGGCTTCTTTTCATCTTTATTACTCAATCAATTAATTAAGGGAATTCCCGTACAATGATGTGTTCAAATTGAGTAGCTATGGAAAAAGATTTATTAATATGTCTGTAAAAGTTGGGAAAGAGTATCCCTGTATCATGGGAAAAAGAAAGAGTGGTAGAGAAAGATGCATTATGTCTTCCTCTGCCCTCTGTCAGTAAACATACCCAGACATTATCATGTATATTACACACACACGCACACACACACACACACACACACACACACACATACAAAAATAAGAGCAGTATGTGTTCACTCCTTCTTTAAAAGGGGAACAAGAATAGCCTTGGGAGGGAATAGGGAGGCAACGTTTAGAACAGGGACAGAAGGAACACCCATTCAGAGCCTCCCCCACATGTGGCCCATACATATACAGCCACCAAACTAGATAAGAGGGATGAAACAAAGAAGTGCAGGCCAACAGGAACTGGATGTAGATCTCTCCTGAGAGACACAGCCAGAATACAGCAAATACATAGGCGAATGCCAGCAGCAAACCACTGAACTGAGAACAGGACCCCCGTTGAAGGTATCAGAAAAATGACTGGAAGAGCTTGAAGGGGCTCGAGACCCCATATGAACAACAATGCCAACCAACCAGAGCTTCCAGTGACTAAACCATTACCCTAAGACTATACATGAATTGACCCTGGGCTCCCACCTCATAGGTAGCAATGAAGAGCCTTGTAAGAGCACCAGTGGAAGGGGAAGCCCTTTGTCCTGTCAAGACTGAATACCTAGTGAACGTGATTGTGGGGGGAGGGTGGTACTGGGGGGAGGATGGGGAGGGAAGCCCATATATAAGGGGCGGGGAGGGGTTAGGGGGATTTGGACCGAGAAACCAGCAAGGGAAATAACAATCGAAAGGTAAAGAAGAAGTACTCAAGTTAATAAAGATAAAAAAAGAAGAGCAGTATGTGTTATCATAAAGCTAGGTTCTTCTATTTAAAGATTCTACCACATAAAGAGGAAACTTATATTCAGACATACCCATGCCATACTTTACAGAGAAGATAAAACCAAGGGCAAGGAATAGATGTATGTAAACTATTCTGTGGGTCCAATGTAGTTTTTAATATCAAATATAATCTAGAAATAGATTAAAGATAGTTTTTACCTTAGGGCCAAGGAATATTTCTTAGGACCAAATTGGCATTATCTAAGGATCCAACATGCCAATGTCTTCATTGGACATGCGGACAAAGGACCATTTTTCTTTCTAACATCCTACCTGTATAATTATGATAAATTACACATGAAATATCTTTTTTTCCTTTACCTGTTCTTATGCCAAAATATCTGAAAAAGACTACTTAACAAATAAATGGCTTATTTGAGATTAGAGTTCATGATTCAGTGCACAGGAGAAGTAATAATACACAACTAGTAACACACCCTCTATTGTCAGCAAGCAGAAAGAGGTGAATGCTGATGTTGCCTATACATAGGTGGAGTCTTTCCCCTTTAATCAATGAAATTCAGAACCCACATTACAGATATTTCCTGAAGTTTGTCTCCTAGGTGATTTTAGATCCTGTCAAGTTGACAACAAAATTAATCACCAAGATGTGTATAAATAGCCATGAAAAGAATAAAATAAGAATTTGTGCTTTCAATATAAAGACCATGCCACAGATAGACGTGTTTCTTAAATTAAACTCTTTTCTAAAACCAAAAAAAGCCGGAAAGGTCAAACCTTTTATGCCTTCCAACTTTTCTAAAACATACAAGATTAAACTATCATATTTTTTTTTTATTTTTTTTTTCGGAGCTGGGTACCGAACCCAGGGCCTTGAGCTTCCTAGGCAAGTGCTCTACCACTGAGCTAAATCCCCAACCCCAAACTATCATATTTTTAAGTAAATTTTATTGCAATGCAATGATAATTTCTCCATGTTACTTTATAAACCATAATTTTTTTCTATTTTTGTGAGTGTAGTGTTTTTATTATCTACTGTTATTTGTAGAAATTTAGTGTTTACTTACTGTGCATTTCTTTTGGTATAGGTGACTGTAGAAACTAGAGGTTGCCATCCAAAGTCTTCTTCATTTCTTTCCTGCCTTATTTGTTATTTATTTATTTAAAGTTTTACTTCTTTAATTAAAAAATAAAATTACAGAAAATATATTTCAGTTATATTTTTTCTTCTCATTGAAAACTACATAAATACCCCAAACCTATCTACAAATCCGTGTTTATGCTTTTTCTAGAACTCTATCTTTCCCTTTCGTAAGATTATAAAGCCTACCCAAAAATCAACTAAAAATAAACACAAAAGTAATAAGACAAAATAATACCCAAACATACAAAATAAGACAAGGTATACACAGAGACACACAAAGAATTGTAGAGGCAATAAGTGCTGCCCAACACTCCAGGGCATGTTTTTTTTTTCCTTTCTAGTGAGTGAAGTTGGTATAACATGATACTCCTTTGGAGAAAATCGGTTTTCACTTTGTCAGCAAGTTTCAATCACCAACAGCTTCTTGCCTGGGGATGAGACTTTGTATATATGTTTCCTTCTCAGTGCTAGCTTTTTAATCTGGTTTGAACTTGCGTAGAACTTGTGCAGGCTGTCAGAGTTCCTATGACTTCATATGTGTAGCTGTATGATTGTGTTTTGAAAATACGGTTTCTTTGAAGTCATCACCTACCTCTGGCTCTTTCATTCTTTCTGCCTCCTCTTCCATACAGATGCCTGACATTTTAGGTAAGGGGTATGATAAAAAAATCTCACTTATGATAGAGAGCTCAAAATTCCATCACTATCCGAACTCTATATTAGTTCCCTTCAACTGAAAGAAAGCTTCTCTTATGAAGACTGTACATGGCACAGATCTACACGTATAACAACAGTACATTAGCAGGAGCCATTCATTTTATTGTTATGTTCCTTTAGAATATTAAAATTATTGCTTTTCTCTTAATGTATGTAAAAATAAACACACACACAAACACACTCATATATATACATATATACATATACATATATATATATATATTATCAGGTTTGTGGCTACTTTATCAGTGTCAGATATGAATTCTATCTCACAGAGTGGGGCTCAAATACAATATAAAAGAAAAGAGGTTGTTTATTCACACATTTATACCACTATTAAGTGAGTACATTTTTTTAACCAACTGATTGTTATAGATTATAGGACTTATATCTAAATATTTCTTCCCTTCCAGCATCATAAACTCTAGTCAATAAGAATGAAACATTTATCTGGGCTCTGGCTCTACTTCTCCATGTTTGACATTGTATGTTATCCTCAACACTATACATTTATGATCATGATATAGATAGGAAATAATACCCAGAAGAATGGCCTGTGATGGGAGGGGTGATCTATGGTATCGTCTTTCATCAGTGATTTAACAATATGCAAGGCATTCCTGGCCGAACGTTTTCCATGGTGATATATGATATCTATTTAGAACTTCATCTTTGATGACTCCATCTATCTTCCTTTCATATAATGTGTGTGTGTGTGTGTGTGTGTGTGTGTGTGTGTGTGTGTGTGTGTAGCTTAGGAAGGTTCTACAGTGGTAGTGTCCCAAATGTATGTTCAAGGGGTGTTTATAGTTACTTGTCTGTCACAGTAGTCCCTATTGGAGCCTACCACCTCATCCCTGTCCCCCTTTAATCCTCTTATTAAGGTTCCTCTTTATCTCATTTAAACATCTTCTTCTTGAGATAAGTTTTCATAACAGAAGCTGTATCTTGAAAATTGGTTAAACTGACTATTCCTAGCACACAACAGCTATTTCTGCTTAACCTCCTTATTTTCTCACTGGTAGAATTAGAATTTTTTTAGTCGTCCTCCTTTTTACATTGCATACTGCTTGACTACTTTCTTTTGTCAACATGAAACAAACTATGGTCATTTGGGAAGAGGAATCTTCAACTGAAAAAAAAATGTGCCCAGTGCCAACTTGGCAGGGTCTTCTTTCTTGTCAGTTTTTCATAAGGCAGAGAAAGGAAAGAGCATCGGGAGAGGATACAACTTTTCCTTACAAGATACAGGGATTAGACTTTGTCTTATGACATATTTAGGGTTGCTGTGTAATAATAAAAAAAATTACTTATCTGAGACTAAATTACCTTGCTACTGTAGCTGAACTGCCTAGAAACTGCAAGTTTCTGCCACTTAACACCTCGTCCTAAAACAGCAAAGGATTAAGTAAGTAGACTTTGTGCTATCTCAGCAGGAACTGCACAGATAGAACTTTCCACCAGCTAATCAAAAGTTACAGTAAAAGGGGGGTACTTTGAGAAGTGATTATAATATTTATTACTAAGTTGTAAAACATTTCTTATGAAAGCTATCTAAGGGGAAAAGCAGAAAGATCCTGAATGGGAAAAGGGAAAAATTCTCTTTCACATCTTTTTGTCCTCAGTACTTATACTACTTTCAGAATACAGGATCACATGTTAAAAAGTTCATCACACGTTCACACATAAAAGCAAATCATAAATGACATAGAAGTTTACAACTGAGAGTGTTTACATACATAGCCATTAGGAGTAATTATCTAGTTAAACATCCACCACCTGTCACATCTTCACAGGTTCATAGAGAGTTGAATACCATAACTAAGCTATTAGTGAAGTTTTGTATAGATTAACCCAGATGATATTTTATCTTCTTTTACTTATAATAAATTGTTAGTTCCCTTTACGTGACCTTAGTTAATTGTTTTGACATTCTCTTGGAATGTGTTGTGAGTAGTAGAAAGTATGGTTACTGTCTAAGAATCAATTACTTGGTGACACATCGGAGACTGACAGAATTCTCATTGCAGTTTTGACTATCAGAAAGGGATCTACTAGCAGTACTACTATTAAGAGAGCTTAATAATCACTGACAATTCAGTAATTCTTGTAGGATCATCCTTAAGAATTAAGAAGTCATCTATTTGTCTATATAGCCTCACTGCAAGAGAGTACATCTTCATAGATTTGCAGCTATCTGCTCAAAAGGGGTGGGCTAGTACCTAATGATTGCTATATATGTTTAATAATAACAAGAAACATATATTAATATCAGGAATCTTTCCTAAAATGAATTCTCTTGGGCTACGCCTATAAAGCAAAACTGTTGCAGATTATAATCTGAAGCATACCCCCTACTATGGCTTCTGACAAAAATGTTCCCAAAAGACTGGTTCCTGGGCCTTTTCCTTGTAAAGAATGAGTATTGGAATTAGGAATATTGTGGGGCATCACCTTGGCAGTTTGTTTTGTTTTGTAGAAGATACCATGCTGAGAATGCCATGGATAACAAACAATTAAGCAGTGTTTCTTCATGGCAGCTTTGGTTTCTATCTTCAAGTTTCTGCCTTCACTTTCCCTTATGATGATCTAATCTTAAGACAAAGTGTTTCTGTATTAAGTTGTAGTTGGTTATGATGTTTTATCCTAGTAATAGAAATCAAGCTGCAGCCCATGGTTTCTGGTGCTCAAACTCAGGTCTTGAGTGTAGTGTGGCAAGCCCTTTGTTGACTAAACCATCTTTTCAGCATCAACCCTTAATATTTCTAAAAGATAGTATTTTCAGTATAAACAAAGTGCAGTTTTCAGTAAGGATATATCATAGGTCTGAAATTTTAATTAAAGGAACCTGGATATAACAAAACAACACACTTTAGCAAAATCTCTCCTGGTCAACTGCTATTAAACTGAGTGTGCATCTGTGAATTTGCAAGACAAAACAGTTGTCAAGGAGGTGTGGTATAGTGATTAGCATGCCAAACAAATTAGAAAGGGAAGGAGCAAAATGCTTGACTGGTTTGTTAGCTAAAATTAATTTGCATGGGGATTTTGTACATGACACACAGTGTCTTTACCTGTGAAAACTGAAAAAATAGACAGAACTGTGATATAAATGTGTGTGTGTGTGTGTGTGTGTGTGTGTGTGTGTGTGTGTGTGTGTGTGTGTCTCAAATATCTTGAGTCACGGCTCCTCCTCCACATGTCTTGTACATTAGATGAATTGTTCATTATTATTTTTCTGGCAAGGAAGAAAGAAAAAACTCAGTGTGGCAGCACACAGCTGTACTTCCAGCATTCGAGAAGTAGGGATGCAAAGAACAGAAATTCAAGGTCATTTTCAATTACACAGTAAAATTAAAACCAACATAATGTTCATGAGATGCTGTTTCAACAATTTAAAGCTAGAAAATGTTGTGCTTTAGGAAGTGGATTGGGGCTGGAGATAAACTTCAGAACAATGCATCCCTAGCATGTACTAGGCACTGATATACATTCTTCTATAACTTAACCAGATATAATGACTTGAGCTGTTCATCCCAGGACTCAGGATAAGTTTTTATCATACATAAGGAGTTTGAGGCTTGCCTTACCCTAGATCTTCTAAGAAAGGGCAAGTGTGTGTGTGTGTGTGTGTGTGTGTGTGTGTGTGTGTGACAGAGAGAGAGAGAGAGAGAGAGAGAGAGAGAGAGAGCAAGAAGAGGAGGAGGGGAGGAGGGAGGCAGAGGAAGAGGCAGAATGAAGAAGAAGGAGTAGGAGGAGAAGAAGAAGAGGAAGAGGAAGAGGAAGAAGGAGAGGAGGAAGAAGAAGAGGAAGAAGGTGAAGAAGAGGAAAAGTCATGTGGAGTTTCATAGAATATGTATTCTCTTAGGTTTTAGATAAGCAACTGTTTTCAGTAGAGGCATTCTTTTCAGTTATATTTTGAATACTAATTGATAACAGACTTGCTGTGAAAGAACAGCATCAAGAAGAGAGTCCAAATAACAATTGCTATCATGTATGATTATTAGTTTGACATAGTTCCCACTACGACTATTGCATGATCAATTTAATTTTATCCTCACAGTGAACAGAGGAGGAATGTTACATCTCTAAGAATATGTAGATTTTCACAGTGTTATATCTTTTCGACATCCACAGATGAAACACAGGTCTGTCAGAGACCAACTATGTTGATCACCATGTTACCTTGCAGCATTAGCTAGAGTATGCTTTGCTCAGATTGAGTCTTCTCCTTTTAGATATCATTTCCAGCTCTTTCTATACTGAACTGGCCAGTGAATGCAGCAATATTTCAAATCACCGCTTCAGTTAGATCAGGTATCTGGAATTAGTCAGATGGATCAAGAGAAAAGAGACAACATTGATTGCTGACACTGCACTGCATCAGGAGGAAATCCTCAGTCTGACAGAGACGATCAGTCATTTCAACTACTTGTACCCAGAGTGTTGAACTAGCAAAATTTCTGACTTTTTAGTTTATTTTTTCAAAGGAAACCTTTGTAAACATGTCAGTTAGAGAAATGCTTGTTGGCTGCTTAAGCCTTAGCTGTGTAGATACAGTATGTCTAAACTTTTATTTCTGCTTGAACTTACTATTTCCAGAAGCCCAAATCATGTCATGATACAAAAAAACAGAAATGAATTATCAATTTGAAGTAGCATTTTAAATCAGTTGGAAACATTCTAAATTATGATTATCAAAACACATTGATTTCTGTTTAGGAGGAGACATTTGAAATTATGAAAAGTAAATAGCAATGGCCACATTCTAAAAGCTCTTAGTCGACATGGGGTAGGTTTTATTATCAGACCTTAGAAATTCCAAACCCTGGCTGTAAATATAATTTACCAAGTTTACAGAGAATGAAAACAGCAGTCTCCAGAATTACTCAGAAGTGATGATAAGAGATAACCTAGTGTGGGAAAGAATATGCTGCAGAAAGAAGAGAATTCAAATTTCTGTGCCCGCATTTTAAAACAGTTATGGTTGTATACAGCTATAACCCCAGTGCTATGATGACAGGGAAAGAATTTCTGGAGCTTGTGCACAGAAAGATAGCATCAGTATAAGTGAAAGGCTTTGAATTGAGAAAATTGTGTAGAAAGTTATAAAAGAGGATACTATTTACTTTCTCTGTCTTCTGCTTGAACACATAGGCATGAAGACATAGACAGACAGACGACACACACACACACACACTCACACACACACACCATATCACACACACTAATTCTTGGTGGTCATGTACTGAGGAATATTGAATTAAAAATTTATAACCTTGAACTCATGAAAATGTCCACTTGACCTTTATAATTCCCATTGATCATGAATACTATTTTGTGGACCATGAATCCACATATGTAAAATAAATCAGTTGTCAAAATAACGAAAGGGCATGACATATTAATATTAGAAAATTTAAAAAACATTAGTTTATTTTTTGGGGTGTGTGTGTGTATGTGTGTGTGTGTGTGTGTGTGTGTGTGTGTGTGTGTGTGTGTGTGTGTGTGTTGCATGTGTGTGTGTTCACGTAGGTCTTCCGATTCCACAGCATGTTTATAGGCCAGATGGCCAATTTCTGTAATGGGTCATTATCTATGGATTCCTATATTTAAAGTGAGGGTGTTAAGCTTGTTCTGCAAGTCCTTTTTCCCTCTTTGACAAGACCAACATAATTGTCAAAATTTAAATGAATTTCTTATAAGCAATTGATGAAGGTTATTTACTCATCATGAAGTTAGAAGTCCATATTGAAGCTCAGCAAGCCTCTGGAGTGACAATTCCATTTTATGTCAGCATAGGAGACTTGGATATCATTTGATAAGGACTTATGACTAGTTGTATTAATATTCATAGAATGACCAAATTGTTTGATCCTTGAAGAATTTACCATTAAATTGGAAGACAAAGAAAAGGGCCAAATAAGTCCAGCAGCTACTGAGATGTAGTCACTGACTGAGCTGAGTCTGAGCAAACATCAAAGAAACAGTGAGGTGTACTGTAGCCTAAGTAACGATACAAGCAAAAGCACTAAAATTCCTTGAATGGGGCATATAGGTATGGGATAAGCACTTCAACCTGGGACTTCACTTGACTTAGGCTGCATAAAAATCTACCTTCCAGAAATATACCTAACAATGAAGTTGCTCACCTCATCGCACCTGCATGAAGCTGTATACGTATCAAACAATGGACTAAGACTCCCTGCACATAACATTGTTTATAAACTTCTCTTTCATGATCAACGTCCATTCAAAAGTATTCAAGAGCATATCCACATACTGGAGGGAGAAATCTGTTTCAACTGGCCTGAGACAGTTTAGAATATATACTCAGTAAGTCGTATTGAATCCTCTGGAACAACTTTCAAGGGAAACATCCTGTTTAATGTCATATACCTAGTGATAATGAATATGCATTTGATTGAATCAAATGCATTATGGAAACTGATGTTCACAGTTAATTAAGGCTTGCCTAATCAAAAAAAGCCAATCAAAACAGAAATATCCACACTGAACTCTAAGTAAACAATCTCTACTTCTTGAGAGGTTCACAAATTAAAGCTACACTGAATACCAGTGTTTCTCACTTTGCTTTTGAATAAAGTTTGTCACCTTGCTCTCTGTGACTTCTTGTAATAAGATGGAAACATCCTGGAAACACCTCACCTAGACAGTAACCTCAGATAAAACTGATAAGAATCTTCTTCAAATAATGACACGAATTATGGAAGCTCCAAAAGAATTCTCCTGTTACTTTCTTGTAAGAACTTCTAAGAATGACACAAGCCATGTCTAATCTCATGCCTATTTAATGAAATCAGAAGTTATAAAAAAATTCATCCTAGTGTTGTTTTTTGTACCAATTTCAACTTTAAGATATTAAGTACAATCACATTGGAATTCCTTTTATCTCAGAAGTTTTGCTAATGTCACCTACAGTTAAGCAAGAGGAGAATCCTTAATGAATTTCTCTAAAATACATTTGCATGATGGATAAAATATTACCTCTAGAATGAGAATATTAGAAAAATTCTTGTTTCTGTGTTACTGGATGGAAAATGTAATTTATACCCTTTGTCATTTTCAAAATGCAGATGTTCATAGTATACATATTAGATTATGTAGACTATTAATAATAATAAAAGTTTCTAACAATAATTGAAGAACAGAGCCAGTACTCTGAGGCAATAATGCTTCTGTCACCTTTAATGTATATAGTTTTTGCTATAGGTACACAATGATTTCTACATATGAAAATCTAAATGCTCTACAGCTCATGCTTTCTGGTTTCAAGAAGTGAAAACTTCAGTAATAGCTTTTAACTTCAAAATCAAAATGAAAACAAAATGCCTGAACACAAAGAACAGAAGGAAAATAAAAGAAAGGAAGCATGAAAGCATGGAAGGAAGGAACAAAGGAAGGAAGGAAGGAAGGAAGGAAGGGAACAAGGAAGAAACAGGAAGAGATTTGGTAAGTTGCTCATTTGACAGGCTACATCCCAGTATGGAAGATACCCTTGGATGAGTTCCAAAACTGTACAAGATCAGGCGTGGTTGTTCGTATCTATAATTTATTGATGAATATCAGACATTCAAAGTCATCACTGGATACATAGTGAGCTTCAGGCAAGTCTGGGGTTTATGAGACCCTGTGGTACAAAGAGAGAGAGAGAGAGAGACAGAGAGACAGAGAGACAGAGAGACAGAGAGACAGAGAGACAGAGAGACAGAGAGACAGAGAGACAGAGAGACAGAGAGACAGAGACAGAGATAGAGAAGGAAGGAGCTAGGGACCTAGGGGTAGAAGAAGAAAGGAAGGACTGACTTCGAGCGATACCGACGCAAGATGGCAGCCACCACAGGCTCGGGAGTAAAAGTCCTTCAAGATTTCCGACTGTTGGAAGACCTGGAAGAAGGCCAGAAAAGAGTAGGCGAAAGCACAGTTAGCTAGGGTCTGGAGGACGATGAGGACATGACACTCACAAGATAGACAGGCATGATAATTGGACCTCCATGAACATTTTATGAAAACCAAATATGCAGCCTTAAGATAGAGTGTGGGCCACTCTAGTATCCAGAAGCATCCCAGTCTGTGAGATTTGTAACAAGAGTCAATATGAACGGCGTGAGCAGTTCCAATGGAGTGGTGGATCCACGAGCCATGGCAGTGCTGGCAAAGTGACAGAATTCCCACAGCATCAAAGTCATCCTCCAGGAACTGAGGTGCTTGATGATGTCACAAGAGAACATGACGCTGCCACAGCCACCAGAAGGACAGAATTACAGCCATTAGTCACCAAGGCCCGGGCCTCCCTTCCCCATCCAACCCAAGTCTTCATTTTCCACAGTAGTAAATTTTCTAGATCCGTCTGTAGACCTCAAAGTACTGGAGAGGAAGCCTCACTTAGACTTCATCCTGAGACACTGCTCTGATACTAACTTCTTGTCCATTTGAAATACCTAAGTTGTGCTGTGTAACATCATCTGTCGAGTATAACCGCTGTCTGCCTGGTTGAACTTATGCGATCAATAAGGTGTGTTGAAATCGGTTTCCTTTGGGAGCGGTGGGCACAGCTAATGCAACTGTGGACAGACACGTCTCACACATTCACCTGCTGCTGGCACTTGGCCTGGGTATGTCTTTGCCCTCCCCGCCCTCTGCCACAGCTGTGTTGTGGCCCATAGAATAGATGGGGAGGTTTCAGGTAGCAGGCGTGGGACTGACCACCACGAGGCTTGGGGTGCTCTGGCTGTACCCATGCTTTCTTAAGTCTAAGTGATTGCCCCATTCAAGCCATGGTCCCCACTCCTCCACTCCCACCCTTGGTCAAAGCTTAGATTGTAACCTCCCCTCCCCTGAAATTGGCCGCAGGTGAGGAATTCAGAGCTTTCAGTCTCCCCACCTTTATCAAGGGGTGCTGCTTTACCCTCCTCAAGTCCCTTGTTGCCCATCACCAACAAACACTTGCTGTGGCCAGAAGCCATCAGATGAGGTTGAAAAACGCTGGCCTCCCTCCCTTAGCTCTGGACCACACTTGTTCACCTGCCACCAGCCTGGGAAGGGAGCACTGGGTCCGTGGCCCTGCCACCACCATCAGCTCTTGAGCTTTAAGCTCAGGTCTAGAGGTGGACAGAGCAGCCACAGGGTGACTCAGATGGGCCACCGTTCAGGGTCCTTGGATATATGCCTAGAGAAAGGCCTTGGATAGAGTCCTCGGTGCACATGGTTCTGTGTTGTTTCCTTTTCCCATAATTGCTTTGTTTTTATAAGTTGAAGAGGTTTGAACAGGGCTCTCAGTCACCCTGATCACCCATCAGGTCTGGAGTGGAGTCTGACAGCTTGAGCAAGAGGCCCTGACTCTGCCAACTCGGGTTTCAGTATTGCTTCTCAGACCCTGTGCAGGGACCCAGAGGAGCTCTGTGTCACCATGTTCACAGATCGTTTGCAGATAGGTGGGCCTGGCTCCTGGCTCATTGACAAGCTCCCCACTCTGTTCAGGACCACTAAATGTTGAAATGTGGATGCATACTGAAATAAAGGCAGTTCGAGGTGTTGCAAAGGGAAAAAAAAAAAGGACTGAGCAAATGAAACACTGGTGATGCTTTCTTAGTCCATTCCAGCCTCATTAAGTTCCAAATTTTTCAAACTAGCCATATGTACAGCAAAATTCAAAAAGACAATGATAATAACGACATGGCAGTCACCTGGGGAGGGAATTTGCTCACAGTGGTAGAATGTAAATGAGCTGAGTTGATAGTATAAGAGTAACGCAAATCCTCAACTGATTGATTTGAAGTATCTTTTCCCACATATGAGCTTACTTTAATGAGAGGAATGATGGACATGTCAACCTTTAATGAAGTACAATTTTTTAAGCCTTCTCTATTCCTCTTTTCAGTCATGTTGACTTCATGCAGTATATTATGATAGTATATATCAGTATGATATCATCTTACTAAAATCAATAGGAAATACAGTCCAAATTTTTGAATCCCAATTAATTAAAGATGAATATTTACACAAAATTATTTGTATCAAATTCGACAAAGTTGTTTTCATGAATAAGAAAGGCACACAGAACTAAGCCCTTAACAAAAATTAAAATCAGGACCCATAGAAAAGCTTCATGGGTTTTCCTTGGTCTCTAGTAGAGTACCTAAGTTCAGTGTCCAGTATCTATACTTGGTGGGTCATTACTACTTGTCAATCGAGCTCTGGAAATTGGGTACCCTCTCCTACATTTTTCAAGTATCTGTACTCATTTGTGCACACATGTACAGACGCATGAAGCAAATATTTAAAACCGCTTTTAAATATGAAAAACTAAAAAAAGTCAAAAAGAAAATGAAGGACAAAGAACAATGATTTGAATATAAGTCATGTTAATACTGTACATATCTATAAAAAAAGTCATTTAACATAACCTTGAAACAGCATAATTCAGATAGTTAAAATGCAGTCCCACACTCCTACCCAGTATTTAATATCAAATTATTCTCTAAAATTATGCAAATCAATATTCAAATCAATAATTTCTACAGGTACATTTAATGGTCTTTGTTTATTAAACTAATCAAAATCTATGTTGTAGTTATTTGAAGAGAAAGAATTTTATGAATCATGTGATATCAACTGAATAAATATGAAAATTATGTATGTAAAACTTTACACATGTTAGTATCAACACAAAAGTATAAATTTACAATTTAATAAACAAGGAACTAATTGATCAACCAAATGTTAACAACTAAAATTCATCTATGTATGTAATAGAAAGTAATATTTGAGATATAAAATTAAGACTTATGTTAGTAAAATAAAGCATAAGTTATTTTACTTAAAAAGAAAATCTTATGATCATATTAATACAGCTAGAAAACATTAAGAAAAAACTTAATACTCTTAAAGATGGGATACACATGCACACAAATTTAGAAAACTTTGATACATATACATTATATTATAATGTCATTTCAAAAGTTAGAACTATCATTGTGTTTGTTATGAATGAAAGGAAGATGTTTCAGACCATGAGCAGAAATAAAATTTTCTGGAATTTTACATAAATAAAAGGCATTTAGAAACTAAAATTTTTGATAACATCTCCATCATAATTATATGAGTATGTTCCTGCCTTCTTGCAATGAACATTGAATTGATCTCTATTGTATCAAGAAAATTGTGATAGCTGTTCGGTACAGAGAATGAAAAGCTATCCTCTGGACAGCTCATGGTTATCACACTCATGAACCCACAGCACCTGTGTTGACACAATACTTTCACATGATCAACCCAGCTAGAGTCAGGGCTTAGATGGGGTTACCAACACTTGCCAATGCCATATTGAGGTGCTTTTGACATTTGATGGCTACTGGTGAATGAAGAATCATTCATTTTTTGGGGTGGTATTGCCTTGGTAATTTGCTTGTGCTTCAATAGATTCCCTTCACAAGTGACACTAGATTCTGATTCTTTGATGAGATCTAAAAGGTAAACAGATGAAGACATGGTGTCAGGAGATGTATTATAGGAAATCTGGTGAGATTTGGTAAAGAGAATGTAGACTGCATACAAGTATATTTCTTTATATAAAAAATAAAGAAAAGTATGAAAGGACAAATGTTTACTTAATTAACAGAAGATAGAATATCTCTATAGACAAATTCTAAATAGCTTATATACATAAAGCTAGAAATAATAGATGAGTTTAAAAGATGTACAAATTTTCTTCACTGTTTAAGAGATCATCGTAAGAGATCATGGGAGAGAATGTAATGTATTATAATATACTTTCAAACGTAAAAGATTATAACTTTAGCTTAGTAATAAATTCAAGGTTTTCTCCGACTGAGATTATGTATAATCAGTTTGAGCTAATTCCTCCCCGTTAAATTATAAGCATTTCTAAATTCCTCAGAAAAACAACCTTAGAATAACTACTTTTAGTCCCCTAAAGTCCAGGGAATTGGGGCAAAAACTCTTCAATGGTTTCTTCAAGCTGTACATAATTATCTTTATATTTATTACTAAACTAAAATTATGATCTTTTACATTGGCACAGAATGTATTTGATACAAATTTAGATTTTTAAGATTTTCTTTAATATAAATTTCTCATTGATTTAAAATTAATATTGTTATTCTGATGCACACGTATTGCGCCTATACAACACATTTCAGCATAGATGGCTTATACCCAGTCCTTTTCTGCTATTAAAAAATGAAGGTGAGATGAATAAGCACGTGAGTTTAAGGCCAAATAGCAAATTCATGTCTCTAAGTTTATTGTTAGAATAGTTTCAAGATAATTTATTAAGTTAATTAATCGACAACAGTCCAGATTACTTATATAGTTAGATGGTTTCCAAAAAACACCAGAAGTCCATAAATTATGACATTTAATGTTCTTTAACTTTTATTGAGACATGTCAACTCCCACCAGCTCCCCTTTGGTATATTCAAAGAAGAAACTGAAAATCTCCACCTCCACATGAGGTAATTTATTGTGGCAGACGGACACTATGCAAAAATGTCTCCAATGCTTCTACAGACTAATTACTGTCCAGAAAAGGAAACATTGCAGAATAAGTTGGCTGAAAATGTCTGCCAAGCCAGCATGATTAGCCCTTCAAATTCAGTGTTTCAAATCTCTGTCTGATGATCCTAGGCCAGAGGACTGAAGACTTGCTCTCACGTGTTGCTCACAGGGGACTGTGCAAATAGAAAATTGTCACTATAACCTGTCTCAGTTCTAGAAGTCATGCTAGGCTTCCTATATTTACAGATATACGGCTCATTCTCAGATTACTGGTAGGGTTGAAAACTTAGTATAATCTTATAACCCACTCAGACAATTTAACTTTGAGAATACATATTTAATTAGCTAGTTATCAGATAATACATAAGCTAGCCAGGATATAACAGATTTTAAGACTTCTAAAAGCTAAAATATATCTAAATGTTCTGTTTAACTGATAAAGGTTGGGCTGGGTGTTAGGTACATCTTATACTTTTAAATTACAAAATGATAATAGTTGTGCTCAACTTATATTTGAGAAAAAGTTTCTGTTTTTTTTTTAATTAAAAGGGTAAAAGAGTAGATTGATGTCATTATTAAGGTGAAGGGGGTACAGTATAGAACCACGCTTGTCATTGGATAAAAAGAAAGGATGGGTGGGAGAAAAGTTTTAGAGAGGCAGAGGAAGCCAGAGTGAGAATTTGAGAGCACAGAGAACATGGCAGTAGATGTTTAGATGCCTCTCTGTACATATTACAGGTTGTTATGACTATTCTCAAGGGATGGGTGTGTACAGGATTCTGTGCCATCTAGATTGGCAAATTATATCTTATCAATTGCATCAGAAAATATTGTTTGATGTGTACTTTCATAAGGCAAGTTAATTGAGTTAAAGAGAGTGTATGGTGGGCAGATGCATGGGCCTACCAAGGAATCGGGATGTGTTTGCCTGGCGTGGTGGAAACCCAACCAAGAGGGCTGTGGATGAGGGAGGAGCAGCCTGACAGGGTGCTGTGTTGGGAAAATAGTGTGTCAGAAAGTAGATGGGGGCAGCATGGAGCCACTGAGCTAAATTATTGCTATTTCCAATGGCACCAGAAATATTAAGGGAGTGAGACAGCTGGGGTATAACTGGGAACCAGTTCTGTCAGGTTTTTTTTTCTGTTTTGTTCTTTTTATTTTTACTGCACCACATATATTGTGTGTCGAGTGTCCTGAAGGGAAAACATGCTTAAGTCCTTAAGTATGAAGTGATTTATTGCATCATGACCACATATAACGATGATGGGATACTAAAGACAAATATAGGAGAGTGAGGATTTTTAATTTCAAAGAAATTATAGGATTTTGGTGTTTCACAATCATATGATTTTTTTGGGTAGGATATATACCTTGTGATCTAGACTAATAGATGAATCACAAAGAAAAAAGGTGGAGGCAGAGTTAACATTAAAGGTTTTTGGGGCCTGGGAATCAGATGCAAGGGACAGAGAGACTACAAGGCCACAGAATATGTTGCTTATCAATTATATTGAGAGGTTACAAAGGGGATGGCAGGTTTGAGGAAAGCAGCCAGTTAGACAGGACTGTGATCTAACACTTCCCTGCTTATGAAAGAAAATTCATAAGTCACATCCAGCTGGAAAGTCTTATGAATACTATGAAGTACCTATTAATGTGGGGAGCCAGGACTGCCCTAGGCTGTCTGAAAGACCTGGACAAAAGAATAACTGGAACACTAGTTCTATTCCCTTACCCAGGATCACACTTGTCAAGGCCTGTCTGATGCTGAAGCCAATGTCTTAAAGGAGTCAAGGTTGAGGGAAGAGACTCTTCCCTTAGGTTGTGGTTATCAGTTCTTAGGAAGCTGTAACTGTGGTGTCCCATGTTCTTTTCGTCAGCATTCTCTGACTTAATCATTTGCTGACTTAGTTGTTCCCCATGTACAACCACCAGTACCCTCAGGACTGCAAATTATAAATATGATTCTACAATTTCTAATAAAGTGCAAATAAATTTCAAGCAATCATCACAAAAATGTTTACTAACAGTAGTCACATTTTAAATCAGACAAACTAAAAATAAATTGAACACCATGTGCTCCAGCTGTATATCCTCTGGACATAACCCCAAGACACCAAATTACTACAGAGGTACTTGTACAGTTTCACCCATTGTTGCTTAGTTCCCAGCAGGGAGGAAATGCAATTCATATGAATCCTAATGGGGTGACTGCTCTGCTTTTCCTATCAGTTATTTTGCTATACTGCCACTATGCCATCCTCATCGTGCAATCCTAGATAGCACAGTGATCTATGACTCCAAGATATAATGTTTGACTATGTAATTGCAAATATTGGAAGAGAAATGAAGTCTTCTATACTGCTATATATTTATTTAAATGTCCATGTTTGTTTTATTCCAGAGACTGTGCTGCAAAAGGTATATACACACTTCTCCCTCATTTCCTCTGCTGAAGGCTATGTGGCTCTGTTTTAATTCTCATGTGATAAAGTATCACATTCTCTATACTATTTCAAGAGATGTATCTCTCTTATTCTTTTCTATTTAAAGAGTCTAAACTGGCCTTATATCAAACTATACTGTTTATATAACAGGCAAACCCTGAAATATCAACTGTGCTTCACAAGGTAAGTATGCAAAATACGGTTTTATAGAATCGCTTGTAATGCATGTACTCCTATTTTTATTTTCTGGTCTTTTCAGGTGTCTTTTATAATATCCACCTGCTTGTTACCTATGGAAAATTACAAACAAAAGCAAAAACAGAAAACAATTAAGGTCTGTTATCAAACCTTAAGCAAACATTCATCACTCTAGGACTGGGAAATTGCTCAGAGGGTAGAAACATATGGACCTGGGTGTGAATATTCAGCATGTATACATAATGCCAGGCATAGGGGATAGCTACACATAACTATTACCTCTGAATCCTGAGGGCTCACTGACCAGTTCTCCAATCCCACACTGAATTTCTAGTTCAACAAGAGAACTTATGTCAAGAACAGTGAACAGCACTAAAGAAGATGCTTGAAATCCTTCTCAGAACTCCAAAAACACATGCACAGATGGGTAAAGCCACACAGTTACAGGCATGCACCACACACTCACATCCACCAACATTCTTACAACACACAACACCACAGATACATAGAAAATGGTTAAGGGACTGCAGGATAATTCTTAATTTGCTGTTGTCACCCAGTATGTATCTTAGATACTGATAATAACCAAGAAAAGATTAAGCTGGAAGAGAGTTTATCCATAGTTTTAACTTTTGCTATATGTTAATTTAATTAAATGCTTTCGTAATTTTACACAAAATATTATATCCAGATTTATGGGATTCTAGAATCACCCACGACAAAAACTTTTGAGCATGTCTGAGAGACATCAGACTGGAAGAGTTCTAGCGCAAAGGCCCTCCAGCCAGAAGCTGTAACCCAGATGCCCTTCAACAGAGGAATGGATACAGAAAATGTGGCATATTTACACAATGAAGTACTACTCAGCTTTTAAAAACAATGACTTCATGAAATTCCTAAGCAAATGGATAGAACTAGGAAATATCATCCTGAGTGAATTAACAGAGTTAGTATATACTAGTCCAAGGCTTTGAATACCCAAGATACAATTAATAGACCATATGATGCTCAAGAAGTAGGAAGAACAAAATGTGTACACTTCAGTCCTTTGTAGAAGGGGGAACAAAACACTCAAGAGGGAGGGGAATACAGGGAAACAGAGTGGAGCAGAGACTTAAGGAAAGGCCATCTAGATGCTGCCCCATCTGGGGATCTATCACATATGCAGCCACCAAACCTAGTCAGTATTGCTGATGCCAAGAATTCCTTATTGATGGGAGCTTGATGTGGATGTCTCCTGAGAGACTCTGCCAGAACCTCACTGATATAGACAAGCATGCTTGAAGCCAACCATCGAACTCCATGGGGATTCCAATGAAGGAGTGTAGGAAGAGCTGAAATGGTTTGCAAACCCATAGGAAGAACAACAATATCAACCAACTAGACTTACCAGTGCTCCCAGGGATTAAACTACTAACCAAATAGTTCTCATGTAAAAGCCTATTGCTTCAGTTGCATATGAAGCAGAGGATGGCATTGTCTGGCATCAATAGGAGGAGAAGCCCTTGGTCCTGTGAATGTTCCTTTCTCCAGTGCAGGGGAATGGTATGCTATTGAGGTGTGAGTGGGTGGATGGGAGGAAAAACATCCTCATGGAAGCAGGGGGTGGGTTGTGGGAGAGTGGGTAACTCGGCAAGGGAATAACATTTGCAATGTAAATATATAAAATATCAAGTTAAAAAATGTTACCACTGCTCTTAATAACCCTATATAAGTTTTTAAAATCCACTTGCCAAAATTCTTACTAAGTCTTTTTTCTGTTCACACATGGACTATGATGGATTAACACCATATCTGGGAATATCTTCTCAATATTAGACATAACATCTGAATATATGATTATTTACACCCATTTTTTGTTCAAGAAGAATCCGATGCCAAAGAAAATTTCCTCTTTTTGATTAGCATGGAAATTATATTCAAAATAAGCTAATAAAATAAAGGATACCTGAGTGTATACACATTCACATACATATTCATATATATGAATATGTTTGTATATATGTATACAGAATGTAGGCCTCCTTCACAGGGCATCTAGGCCTTAACAGTTCCCTCAGGCCTACACATTGCATCTAGGCCTTCATGTTTTTCCTAGACCTTTAACAGCCAGCAGCTTTGCCCTCTGAGCCATCAGTCTACAGAGGAATTCATAGAGAAACCCTGTCTGAAAAACTAGGGGAGGGAGACAAACAGATTAACAGATTGATTGCTCTCTCTCTCTCTCTCTCTTTCTCTCTCTCTCTCTCTCTCTCTCTCTCTCTATCTCTCTCTCTCTCTCTCTCTCTCTCTCTCTCTCTCTCTCTCTCTCTCTCTGTGTGTGTGTGTGTGTGTGTGTGTGTGTTCAACTGAGGAGGCACTGGCAAATAAATGTTTTCCCCTCCTCTGTAAGCCAGTCCACCCCAATACTGTCTTCCCTTTTCCTTAGTTTGTATGGTTTATTCCAAGTTAATTGTATCTGTTTCTTTAATCTTCTTCATTTCTTTAGTTGAGTCGGGGGTCTTTGCACATAAGCCCTAGAAATCAGTACCTGGATCAGGTCTGCAGCCTGCTCACAGGGTTCTAACCACCTCCACCACTCAAGTGATGCAATTAAAGACATGCGGCACCGCACCTGGCTTCTTTTCACTGCACATTTACTTTAGTTGCAAGGTTTATTCAGGTATGAGAGTGGAGGGAGGGAAGGAGGGAAGAGAGACAGGGAGTGACAGAGAAACAGTGACAGAGAGGGAAAATTGTAGGTTATTGTTCCTTCTCTTCAATCACTGTCTGTTGTTTGCCATCTTGGCAACCATGCCCCGAAACCCTACCTTGGGTAAGATCGAGCATAATGGCAACAACCATATAATTCCTGCTTAGTCGCACTGAACACCTCAGTCATCACTACCTGTGGAGAATTGTAAGAGGGCTCCTCTGATCTAGAGAGTAGTACCCTTGAATGAAATGAGAAGCACAACAAGCATTATTTGTTTTGAAATATAAGACGTGGAAAGAACTACATGTGTGGATTTACAGACAGAAAGACAGAGACACAGACAGACACACAGACAGACAGACAGACAGGACGGACAAGACAGAACAGGACAGGACAGAACAGGACAGGACCGGAGAAAAAAAACAAGAACACAAACAAAAATTCAAAATGGAAGTCCAGTTCCAAATAGTCTCTGTCTGCACTGTCGCTCTAGTGTTGGTGGTCCAGCTTATAAAAGCTTATACATGGATGGTTTTGGGAAATGCTGCTGGGTGTTCGGTTCAGGTCCAGGATTATTGCAGGTAACTAGACAACAAAGAAAGCAGTAGACTGACTTCTACAGTGTTTGGTTTCTGAGTGTGTTATCACACAGAAGAACCTACCAGAATATGTAATGAATTCCGGCAGTAACAGCAGAAACAACCAATAAGAAAGTGTCCTTATAATATTAGTAACTGCAACAAAATGGCAGACTAGTTAGGTAACAGTTACCTTGCCATTAACTAATCTGACATAGGCCTTCTTCACATTGCATCTACATAGGCCTTCCTATCTTCCTCTCCAGTGCTGAGACCAAAGAGAGATCAAAGTCAGGCATCACCATGGGTGCCTTCCTTTTCATTTTTTTTCTTTCATCCTAAGAAGTGTGTGTGTGTTTGTGTGTGTGTGTGTGTGTGTGTGTGTGTGTGTGTGTGTGTGGAGAGAGGGGGGGAGAGGGAGAAGGAGAAGGTGAGGGGCAGAGGGAGAGAGAAAGAGAGAGAGCTTTAAAATCAGCACTCAAGACTTTTTTCTTCCTATCCCTATCCCAATCCCCTCAAATAGCAGTAAAGCCACCAGTACCAGAGACAGAGGAAGATGAATTCTCTAGTCTGAAAAACTAGAGGAGGGAGATAAACAGATCTCTCTCTCTCTCCCTCTCTCTCTCTCTCTCTCTCTCTCTCTCTCTCTCTCTCTCTCTTTCTCTCTCTCTCTTTCTCTCTCTCTCTCTGTCTTCCTTATAATTTGTTAAAGTGTTCCCTTTGTGCTGTGTGGATTCTACTTTATTAAGCAAGTTTCACATCGTACTACCTCCTAAGAGGAATCAACAGTCTCTTGGCGTGCAGGCAGTTGTTGCCTGCTTTAAATATTTTTTGGTGTGTTTGTTTGTTTGTTTGTCTCAAAACCCAGGGCCTACCTTCGTTCAACAGATCCAAACCCAGTACTCCAAGGGAAAAATGGAGTCAAGTCCGAAGTCACTGGCATTTAAGTCATCTGCCATTGACAGTCATAGGAGATGGGAATATCATGCTTTCTCCAATGGAGATTCACCTGGGTATGCATCAACCACATATAAGGACAGGCTTGGGGTACAACGGGGTGGCAGATGGGGAGGAAGGATCTGGAAAGAGCTTTGCGATGGGAAACTATGATCAGAATGTTGCATGGAATACAAAATTTGTACTTTAAAAAAAAAAAAAAAGCTCCCGATATCTATCCAAAAAGGAAAGGAAAAAAAAACCAACAGCACAACTTTACTAACTGCAAATGTTTCATCTCCCTGTATCCAACCACTCCACTCCCAGATAGGTAGATGATAGTTTGCACTTCTGTCCCAGTTGTGCTATAGAGGTCAATAAAAGGGGAACCACCTCTGTGGTTATGTTTTACACACACGAAAGAAATAAAAGGAGTGGATACACGTGCCTGGCATTTTAAGATGCTCAGTTTCTTTGCAAGCTTCATTTTGTTTCATTCTTTTAAAGGTTTATTTATTTATTTTCATTTATATGAGTACACTAACGCCCTTTTCATATACACACACGGCAGTAGAGTACACGGGATATCCCTTTGCAGAGGGTTGTGAGCCACTATATGGTTTCTGTGGAATGAAACTCAGGACCTCTGGAAGAGCAGAGCAGTGAGTGCTCTTAACCTCGGAGGCATCTCTCCAGCCCTTCACAAGCTTTATTTAACTAAACATTAATCATGAATCAGAAATGCCAAATCCTGTAAATATGGTCCAGATTCAGCCTTACTTAGAAATCCAGACCTAACAGGGCGAGGCTAGGATTTGAGAGTGAGCAAAGGGAGTCTTCCTCTTTCCCTGAGGGTGTGCTATCAATTCCATTACCATTTCCAAACAGCTGGGTGTGAGTCTAACTAAGGTTTTCTTCAGTCATTTGCCCTGAGCGAGAGCACTGAAAGGACAGCAAGGGTCAGACATTCACACTGAAATCATCACTCACTGATTTCAGGCAGAAAACTTGCCCCACCCCCCTAAAGAGGCACTGCCTGGCTCAGCACTGAAGCAAAGCATGCTAGGGCAGAAGCAGTATTTCCCTGACAGACCTTCAGGGACATGCATATTCTCCAGCCCCACCCCACCCCCTCTTAGCTAGCTCCTGTCCCCCCCTTCCCCTTCCCCCACATACAGGCAGTAGGCCTCCTGTGTGTGCGTGGTGGTGGTGGTGGTGGGGAAATGGAAATATCTCTTGAGAGAGAGTTCGGTTCTCCCAAACAAATAAATAACTAGAAACTTCATTTATTTACTTTATTTCATTGAGCATACAGTGGAAGAGGGAAAAGGAACAGGGAAACTAGGCCAACTGGTAGAGCTCCTTCCATTTTGTTTCAAAAAGGAAAAGTCAAAGAAACAACACTACCTGGTTTTCGTGAAAGGAACAGAATAGTAAAAGTTGAAACATCGGCTCGCCACTTAATACTTTGGCTTTTAATAAAAGGGGCAACAGATCTACCTCCTATTTGGTAAAAAAGAGAATAAAAACCCACAAAAACGTTCTGTCAACCAACTTCCCTTTAAACCTCTGTTAAACAGGAAGACTGGTTTCTTTAAACATCATTTTAAATACTTAAATATGTATTTGTGTGTGTGTGTGTGTCTGTGTGTCTGTGTGTAACTGTCTGACTGGCCAGTCACCGACAGGGGAGGCATCACCCACCAACCCTACCCCAGGTCCCACCCGGGCGCCCCCACCTCACCCCGCGCCCACGGCTGGAGCGCCTGCCGACCCCCCCCATTGGGAGGAGCGGGGACGGCGACAGCGGGACGCGTGGAGGGGGAAGAAAGTCGCGTGGGTGGAGAGGTCAGGAGGAACGGGAACTTGTACAATTCCCTTTCTGGGAGGGGGTCTTTCACGTTCATAGTTTCCATGATCAATGTGTCCTGCAATTCACATTAATTCTCCAAGCTAGCTGCATTCTTCATCGACGCATGAGCCAAGTGATCCACCTCTAAGAGTCTTATCGGTATCTGGGGTGTGAACGGACTCCTATGGGTGCTAACAACAGCACCAGCTCCCCCGCACGCCCCTGCTGCACTGGAAGAGAGGGGCCAACTGCGAGGCGGCTCCACCTCAGGCCGGCCAGCGGGAAATTAAAGGATACATGTGAAAAGAAAAAAAAGACAGGGTCGGGAACAGAAAGGCGGAACACACGGGACATGGGACGCCGCGAACCCAGCACCCAGCGGCGGCCAGTCAATGGGCGGGCAAGTCGGGCGCTCGGGCCGGGACCCCACGGGCACCCAGAGGGTGCCCAGGACATGGCCCCACGACCGCCGCCTCTGGAAGCGCTGGCAGCAGGAGGGTGCCCGCTGAGTCTCAGGGAGCACCAGGTGGAGGGAGGAAACGGGAAGCCCTCCTGCGGACGACCGACGGGTGGGAGGGCGACCCCTCCCCGGGGGTCTTTAAACTTCGGTGCTGGAACAGGACAGCTAGGTACCCAGACAGGAGCGGGGCTGACACGTGAGGCCCAAAAGGCTGGGCGGGCTGCGAGAGCCCACCCGTGGCACAGGGACCCCCTGCACGCGACAGAGACACCCTGGCACCTTCAGAGCGGGAGAGATGTGGCGGAGGGGCGGTAGGTGCTGTGAGGAGAGTGAGCGGGTCCAGGCCACCGTGTACCGCCCCCCTCCACCACCACCACCCCCCCCAGTGCACACGAGATGAGATCACGGAGCCGGTCCAGAAAGAGGCACAATGACCTCGGTAAGCGGAGGGCCTTGGCTGGCCAGCGGGCAAGGGAGGTGCTGGTGGCAGAAGCAGCAGTGGTGGAGGCAGAGGCTGGTGCAGGGAGGCAAGGATGTAGGCAGAAGAGCAAGGGAGAGAGAGAGAATGGAGGAGGTCCCTCAAAGGACCAGACCTGACACCCTCCCCGCACCGCTCCTTAACGACCCCCGCCTTTCCCTAAATGCTCACTTGGCTGGCGGCCGCGGCACAGGCCATGAATGCAACCGGGACCCGGGGACACACCTCCCAGTGAGAGGAGGGACTCACACAGGCCCAAGAAAGGACCAGACACCCCCTCGGCCTTCTCCATTAATGATCCTTCCGCCAGTTCACCTACAGAAACCTGGTTATGACTTTTACTTCCTCTAGATAGTCAAGTACAACCTTCTTCTCAGCCCTCCGACAGGGCCATGGGCCGATCAGGCCTCACTAAACCATCCAATCGGTAGTAGCGAAGGGTGGTGTGTACAAAGGGCAGGGACTTAATCAACGCAAGCTTATGAGTGGCACTTACTGGGAATTCCTCGTTCAAGAGGAATAATTGCAATCCCCGATCTCCATCACCAATGCAGTTCAATGGGTTACCCGCGCCTGCCTGCATAGGGTAGGCACACGCTGAGCCAGTCAGTGTGGCGCTAATGCAGCCCCGGACATCTAAGGGCATCACAGACCTGTTATTGCTCAATCTCAGGTGGCTGAACACCACTTGTCCCTCTAAGAAGTTGGGGGACGCCGACCGCTCAGGGGGTCGCGTAACTAGTTAGCATGCCAGAGTCTTCTTCCTTATCGGAATTAACCAGACATATCACTCCACCAACTAAGAACAGGCATGAACCACCACCCACGGAATCGAGAAAGACCTATCAATCTGTCAATCCTGTCTGTGTCCAGGCCGGGTGAGGATTCGCGTGTTGAGTCAAATTAAGCTGCAGGCTCCACTCTTGGTGGTGCCTTTCCGTCAATTCCTTTAAGTTTCAGCTTTGCAACCATACTCCACCGGAACCCAAAGACTTTGGTTTCCCAGAAGATGCTTGTCTATCATGGGAATAACGCCACCACGAACCCAGTCGGAATCTGTTCAGTTATGTACCCCCATTTGTTTTTCTTTTTCTTTCTCCATTTCTCTTTCTTTTTCTTTCATTGGGGGAGGGGATTGTTTTAATTCACATTTTAAATATTATCCCCTTTCCTGATTTGTCCTCTAGAAACCAGCTATTATTTCCCCTCATGCCTCCTGTTCTATGAGGGAAATTCCTCAGTCACCCACTCACTCCTTGCAAGCTGCCCATTCTGACAGTTCCCTACACTGGGGCATCAAGCCTTGACAGGACCAAGGGCATTTGCTCCCATTGGTGCCTGAAAAGGACATCCTCTGCTTCATATGCAGATGGAGCCATAGGCTCATCCTTGTGTATTCTTGGGATGGTTGTTTAGTCCATGGAATATCGAGGGCAGGGGTTTGGTTGGTTGATATTGTTCTTCTTATGGGGTGGCAAACCCCTTCAACTACTTCAGTTCTTTCTGTAACTCCTCTCTTTGGAACCTTGTTCTGAGTTCAATGGTTGACTGCAAGCATTCTCCCTTCTTCCCTCCCTCTCTTCTTCCCTCCCTCCCCACACCACTCTATGTTTGTATGTTTGTGTGTTTGTGTGTCTCTGTGTGTGTGTGTGTCTGTCTGTCTGTATGTCTGTCTGTATGTCTTTCTAAGTGAATGTCACTTTTCTTTTCTTAGATAAAGTGATGAGATAAGAGTCTTACCCAAGCTATGCAAATACGTCCTTTAGGCTGAGGCCAGAGTATTTTTTCCCTCTGTTCTACTATTTATAGACCTAATACTAGGAGCTTCTAGCCTTCCAAGCTGACTGATTCAATATGGTTTCTCTTGCCATCTTCATGAGATGTTCTGCTTGGACTCACATTAACTTGGACAATGTGCTACAATCTTCTGGATCCTTCTAATTCTCCAGCTTTTTCTGTTTTCCCCAGTGAATAGTTGTTCTCTCAGAACCTGAATCTGTAAAAACATGTCCAGAAAACTTCTGTAAACACATGCCACACACCACAAATTCTCTTTCTTACTCTACTTCTCTCTGTCTTTCTTTTGTTTATTTTTGTCTCTCTTTTCCTACTCTTGTGCATTCCCTTATTCCTAAGCTGTTCTCATGTGAATTGGGCACATTTTATCTGTGATACATTCTGTCACTTTTTTCTTTGAATTACTACTTTATCTGGCCCTCAATTATATGACACTTCAAACATGGCTACTTCCTTATATAAACTAACCTTACAACGTACAATCATTTTGCTAATATTTATCTACCTAGTTCTTACCTGGACCTATTGGTTGTAAAGAATTAACCTTTCAGGATGCCTATATTTATGGCAGAATCTTTCTGTCCTTTCATATATGATGTCCTGTGTCTCAAAGATGAGGGTATTAGAATAAAATTATTTTCCACATTTTCTAGAAGGTTGAAAGATTCAACTTAAGTCTTATTTTATGATCCCATTAGCAGACATCAGTCCAAAACACAAAGTCACTAAAACAAATCCTAGTTGCATTGAAAAGAAAATTATACAGATTTAAGGTTTAAAAATATGAAGTTAAAAGTGTAAGTTTCAAAATTCACAGACTCAGAACTGAAACAGGATTGGGCAGGTCCAGGCATGCCCAGGCCCTGTGGGGCCTGCCCCGCCGTTAAAACTGACAGACCACAAAGATAAGGAAGAAGGAATGCAGAACCAGCCCGAGGTATCGGAACTGACTCATAGGCCATCTGGCAGGAAGGGATAAGCCCCTAGCCCCTGACATTCCGGACTCCTTTGCTGCGTAACCCTGCATCTGCGCCTCATTTGAATCCACCAATCAAGTCCCTGTAACCATGCATCTGCTTCTGTACACCCGCTTCTGCTTCCCCAAACCCTATAAAAGCCCCATGCTGGAGCTGCCGGGCGTGCAAGTCCTCCGAAGAGACTGTGTGCCCGCAGGTACCTGTGTTTTTCCAATAAACCCTCTTGCTGATTGCATCTGAGTGGACTCGGCCTGGTCGTTGGGCTTGGGGATCTCCTTCCTGAAGGAAGATTCTCTCTGAGGGTCTTTCATATGGGGGCTCATCCGGGATTTGGAGATCCTCCGCCCAGAGATCACTGACCACCCACCAGGAGATAAGCCGGCCGGCGTTTGTCTTGTCTGTTGTCTGTTGAGTCTTGGTCTTGTCCTATGAACGATCGATCAATAGGCTCAGATCTGGGGACTATCTGGGCGGGCCAGAGAAGAGGCTGCCGAGCTCGGACTTCTCCCCCGCAGCCCTGGAAGACGTTCCAAGGGTAGTTGGAGGAGAGGGAGATCCGGATCCGTGGCGCCTCCGTCCGTTTACGGAGGGATCCAGACCCTTGATGACTCCGTCTGAATTTTATTGGAGTAGAGGATCCAAGACCCTCGCTGACTCCGTCTGAATTTTTGGTTTCAGTTTGGTACCAAAGCCGTGCAGCGCGTCTGTCTGTTACTTGTTTGACTGTTGGAATTGTTTGTCTTCTTTGTGACCGGACTGTGGTTTTCTGGACATGTTGGTGTCCATTGTTTGTGTTCTGTTTCTGTGTTTGGTATCCCAGAAGCAGCTAAGGTTAAGCTGCAGTTTGGGTCAGGTACTGAAGGTACCAGGCATCTGTGGAAATTGGTTATAGGATGCTTTGTCTTGGTCTTGTTTCTCTGGTTTGTTTTCTGTGATATTGTCAAGTGGTTTTTTGGCTTTTGTTTCGTGTTTGAATTTGGATTGACGATGGTGTTTGAAATCATGAAACTGTTTGCTTTGTTTGTCAAAGAGTTTTACTTGGTCCTCTTGGTGCTTAAGTTAAAAGTTAAAAATAATTTGCTTGAGAGAAATTGTTTTCTGCGAAGAGTTTTATCTTTCTCTCTTGAGCCTCCTCCCCAAGGAGAGATGCCCCAGGTTGGGGGGGCAGAGAAGCCCCTAAAATAGTTTCAAAAAGAATCTACAACAAACTGTGAAAAACTTTGTTTTGCCAGTCAAAATTTAGAATTCAGACTTTGGCTGTGGCCAAGGTCAGGATTAATGTTTTCTTTTCCATGGGCCTTTAGCCCACTGAGACAGTTTGGTGAAGGACTACTACTGCAGTCCTGGTATCCAGAGACACGGAGAGAGCCATAGTTTTTTTTTTTTAAAGATTGGTACTATAGTATTAACAATCTCTTTATTAGATGTAAGAGACAGGAAGTCCCAGGTGAACTGGTTACAATTCTTTTGTCAGCTGCTTAGTATCTAGCACCCAGGTTCTAACCATCTCTCCATCCTTTTGTTATTAGTTCTTACTAGAAGCCTAGTGTCATTTGGAGGCTGGTTCTCTTGAGAGGCAGAGCCACCAAGCTGACAATGAAGGGAGGTACTCCTTAAGGGAAAATCTAAGTCCAGAGAGACAGCTGGTAACAGATAGGCTGCCTCTTGCTCATAGACAAAGCTTGTGCTTATTTTTACAATGGTACTTTTGTCCAAAAAAGGCCTCCTGGTTTAGTTGTGTGACTAAATGCTATTTGTCCTCTTCAGTGGACATCTATTCTCTAGATTCCCTTCTTGTTTTCTCACCATCCCACTTGAGATGCTTGTTAGTAACTGTTACAGATCTTCTTTACCACTGAGGAAAGACAGAATCCTACTAGAGGCCAGAAAGAATGTTCCAGACATGGATGGAACGCCCTCACTCCTGACTGTTGACTTCAATACCCCTGAAGGTAGGGAGTGTTCCGGGTCTGCCCCCAGGCTCCAAGCGTGGGTCTCCTAGGGGCTGGAAAATGCCCCACCAATCTGGCTAAGATAAGGAAAAGATATGAAGAAAAGGTTACAGAAACTTGAAGGGTTAAGCTAAGTCACTGAGAGAGTTATTGTAAGTTGCAGAGAAAATAAGTTGATGTGTGGTTCAGGGTCTGTGCACAAAAGAGGACAACACCTAATAGCTGTAGAAGAAGATGCAGACAGAGAGACTGAAAAACGAAAGAAAGAGACAAAAAGAAGAGGAAGTTAAAAAGCTAAAGAGAGATAAGAGAAAAGAGAGGAACATATACTGGTCACAGTAGTTAGAAAACCTAGGAAGACAGTACCTGGCAACAGGAGAGAATTCCTGGCTAAAGATTGGTGTGCCTAATACAAAAAAAAAAAAAAGGACATTGGGTCAGGGACTGCCCCAGGAAGAACAAGAGGGGCATCTCCAGTGGCTCCGAAGGCAAGCCTCTTGGTCCTAGAGTGCTGGCTATGCACAAAGATAGAAGGAAAGCCTGCCCAGTTGTTGTGTGAATGCGGGGGGGGGGGGGGGTCCAACGCTCTGTGCTCCTATGCTCCAGTGGGCCAGTATCCAAAGACCTTGAGTACAAGGGGCTACTGACAACAAACAATACTTATGGACTGCCCGAAGAACAGTGGACCTTGGCGTGGGCCGGGTAACCCACTAATTCATGGTCATCCCTGACTGCCCCCATCCCTTGCTCATGAGAAATTTGCTTTCCAAAATGGATTGCATCGGCTGAAGGGTGAGGCCATGTGTATGCATATCTGCAGACTGTGTACGTGGGGCTTAAGACCTGTCTCAGTACACCAGTACCTGATGCTGGGAGATGTGTGGCTTAGTGCCATTCATCCTGGAACGCACCGTTCCTGCCAGCCGAGCACTGACAATTATCACCCAATCCAGGACTCAAACTGTGATAGAGTGGCTGCTGTTTTGCCTTTGAATAGAACGTCCCAAAAGATGGGACCACTGGTCAGCTGCAATGGACTAGATTCTCCACTGGTTGGGGACAATCTTGTCACCTTGCTGCCCAATCCTAACCTGGAGCCACTGCAACATGAGTGTCAAGCACTGGCAGAAGCCCATGGGTGGAGGAAAGACCTCTGTGACTGGTTGATTGACCCCTGCTGAAAGCGGAGGCTACCTTGTCTACAGACAGGAACAGTTCTCTTCATGAAGGTCAGAGATAAGTGGGTGTTAACATGGTGGACAACACAATGTCATCTGGGATGGCTGAACCTCAACCCCCCAGCACATCAGTGCCACAGATGCCTTTGCCATCTCTTGGATGCCCTGGTGAAGCCAACAACTGTGAGTACTATTCATTGCTCAGGATATCAGGAAGGAAGAGATTCAGTGGCATGAGGCAGTAACAAAGCACATAAAGTGGCTCGGGAAATGGCTATACAGGAGCCTATTCTGGTTACAGGCCTACAAGAGACAGCCAAGGGGAACTGGGATTGGACTAAAGGGATGGCCCCATTTAGAATGTACAGTAGAAGAAAAGGCCCAAGTTGCTTAAAGGCACTTGAGGGGAAAGCTATACTCCCCAGAGAACAAAGAAAAGACTCACTTTGCCAAATACAGAAAGGGACTCATTTAGGAGATAAAAAGTTTGTCCAAGTAGTTAAGTTATATATAATAGACTTTAAGATTTTAGCCAGAGAGACAGTAAAAAATATAAGGTATGTCAGTAAGTAAATGCTTAGCAAGCAAACAGGACAAAGAGACCTAGAGAGTTTAGTAAAAAGTCGAAGTGAACTTCACTGAGATAAAACTAGGAAAATATGATCACAAGTATCTCCTAGTGCTTGTAGATACCTTTCGAGGAATAGATAGAAGCTTTCCTCACCAATCAAGAGACGGCCTTCATAGTCATCAAGAAGATATTGGAAGAAATCTTCCCCAGGTTTGGAGTGCCCAAGGTAATCTGGTCAGACAATGGCCCTACTTTCATTGCCAAGGTAAGGCAGGGTGTGGCCAAGTATTTAGAAGTCGATTAGAAATTATGTTGTATTTACAGACCTCAAAGCTCAGGACAGATAGAGTAAATAAATAAAACTCTAATAGAGACCCTGACCAAATTAAATTGACCATGGAGACTGGCGCAGACTGGGTGGCACTCCTTCCCTCTTGCTCTCTTCAGAGCAAGAAATACCCCTTCCAGATTCAGCCTTACCCCCTTTGAGATCTTATATGGGGCCTCAGCTCCCCTGACTGTATTAGATGATGTTACTGAACCAACATGTCATAGTAATAATGATTTATATGCCAGGCTAAAAGACCTACAGGTGATACGGAAAGAAGACTGGTCACAGCTGGCAGCAGCCTAAACCCCAGGGACCCTCGAGACATCTCATCAGTTCCAGGTCAGAGACTACAGCTACATATAATGACACGGAGCCCAGACACTCGAGCCTCACTGGAAAGGAACGTACCTGGTGCTGCTGACCACCCTGACGGCCATCAATTCTCAGCCCTCACCAACCGTGTAGTAGCTGTTGGGGCTTAGAGCTGGGACCTAGAGGGAAACTCAGACCTTCAAAAAGCTCCTTAGACTTAATTTCATGTTTGCCCTGGGTTCTATCAAGATAGGTGTGGGGATAGGCTTGATTTCTATTACAAATGATGTAACACTGCATATGTTAGTACTCCTAACATTTCTTGGGACTGTGCCTCAGGGATCATAATCTGTATAAGTTTAGAAGTTCTAAAAGTTAGTCATGACCTTGGTGTGTAGGTTTAGATAGTGCCCAGATTGGAATCCTGATGCTAAAGACTTAGTAAGACAAAAAAAGTGTTGAGAATTACTTAAGGCTATCTAGGTGCTACAAGGGCAGCACAAGGACATCTGCCATTGCCCTGCAATGAAAGGGTTATACAGAATTCAGAACTGCCATTGACTCAGATATAAAAAGAGTGAAAGACTTTTTAGCTGACCTCCAAGAATACCTAACCTCCCTCTCAGAGGTAGTCCTTCAGAATAGGAGGAGATTAGACCTGATATTCCTTAAAGGAGTCTGTGTGCTACACTGAAAGAAGAGTGTTGCTTCTATGCAGACCATTCAAGAGTAATTAAAGACTCCATGAATAAACTTAGCGAAAGGTTAGACAAAAGACAGAGAGACAGAGAAGCACATCAGGGATGGTTCGAGAGCTGGTTTAGTAGATCTCCTTGGATGACTACTCTTATATCTTCCCTTATGGGACCCTTCTTAGTTTTGCTTCTGCTTCAGATTATAGGTCCATGTGTGTTAAAGAAACTAGTTAATAGGTTTGACTCCTATAAAAGATAGAGACGCTCAACAAAGTTGGTTTGAGTCTTGGTTCACTCGGTCTCCCTGGATCACTACCCTACGCCCTGTTATATGGATGGGCTATTACTAATAATTTTCTTGGTTTTAGTTTTGGACCCTGTGTGACAAACAGGTTAATTGCTTTTGTTAAAAATAGAGTGGGTGCTGTGCGGGTGATGGTTCTGAGACAACAGTACCAGTCATTTAGGACAACTGGTGAGACCAAATACGAGACTTGATATCAAAATTCTAAGATTAGAATTAAATAGTAGAAGAAGAGGGGAATGAAAAGAAAATTATATGGATTTAAGGTTTAAACATATGAAGTTAAAAGAGTAAGTTTCAAAATTCACAGACTCAGAACTGAAACAGGATTGGGCAGGTCCAGGCATGCCCAGGCCCTGTGGGGCCTGCCCCGCCGTTAAAACTGACAGACCACAAAGATAAGGAAGAAAGAATGCAGAACCAGCCCATAGGCCATCTGGCAGGAAGGGATAAGCCCCTAGCCCCTGACATTCCGGACTCCTTTGCTGCGAAACCCTGCATCCGCGCCTCATTTGAATCCACCAATCAAGTCCCTGTAACCATGCATCTGCTTCTGTACACCCGCTTCTGCTTCCCCAAACCCTATAAAAGCCCCATGCTGGAGCTGCTGGGCGTGCAAGTCCTCCGAAGAGACTGTGTGCCCGCAGGTACCTGTGTTTTTCCAATAAAACCTCTTGCTGATTGCATCCGAGTGGACTCGGCCTGGTCGTTGGGCTTGGGGATCTCCTTCCCAAAGGAAAATTCTCTCTGAGGGTCTTTCACCATCAGGTAGGGTGGGAAGATATCCCAGTGATTAAGCAGGCAGAAAATGTTAGAGTGACATGGGAAGAAGATTGTTTATTGGTCTATATTTATGGCTTGCTCAGCCTGTGTTTTTATAAAAGCTAGAACAATAAACCCAGGAGTGGGACAACCTACAGGGAGCTGGGACCTCCAACAAAATTATTGATCAAGAAAGTGCCCACAGGATTTTCATAGGACAATCTTATGAAGAATTTTTTCTCAGTTAAGATTTCTTCTTCCAAGTTATCTCTAGTTTTATATCACATTGATAAAAAACCTTCCTATATAGTTTGTAGGTGAGAGTTTGTGGATGTATATATCTAAGCTTGTGTATTGAAGTGATACCATTAAAAATTTTACAAAAGAATGGCTATCAATAACGTGTGTGTGTGTGTGTGTGTGTGTGTGTGTGTGTGTGTGTGTGTGTGTGTTTCTTTAATCCCGCAGGCTTTCGCCTGATTCTCGGTACCGTGTCAGTGCGGGCATTGGGCACAAACAGTGTATGTCAGTGAAATTATGTGTGTATATATGCTTCTGCATGCCCACAGATATTATATGTATCATACTAGGGTATTAAAGAGGACAATGACTTAATCTAATGAAATGCTTTAGATTATAGCACACACCAGCAAGAAAACATTCCTTTTTTTTGCATGGGGTAGCAATTGGGCTTGCAACAATAAATTATGAAATATACTAGGAAGAGTGAAATACCTCATTGGGTAAAGATAATTGTTGCCAAGGCTGTTAACCTTGGTTTGGTCCTTGGGACATACACAATGGAAGGAGGAAATGAATGCCATAAATTGTACTCCGTCATCCTGTATCCCTGTACATACGTGTGTTCTGATTCTCCCATTTCTGAAGCAAGAAAAAAATTACATACATGGAATTTCTGCCTAGTATTACAGAGCAACAGAACATAATATTGAGAATTAAAAAAAGAATACATACATAGTTCATATGAAGGCAACTTGGTCTTGCAGAGATAAGCTAAACAACTCCGGGATAAAATAAGTTCAGACTCATGAACATGTATTACTCAGATTGGTGAATCAAAAAACTTAAATATGGGGCATGTAGATTCCAGAGACTTTTCCACAGTGGAAATGTGTAACCAGGGTGACCACTCAATAGCACTTGTATTTGTATCACTTAGATTTATAGGGACCTTTCCTTGCATGGTAGAGGAATAGGCATCTACACTGAAATGTACTATATGTAACTAGAGAAATAAAACAAAATGTTCTCCTTTATAATCAAATCAGGAATACGACTAGGAGATTCCAGGTTTCTTAGTCACATCGTGAAATAGAATCAAGTGACCTTGTTCCAATATGATATTCTTCGTTCTTTCTGACATAAGAGGTAGAGGATGAAAGAAAATACCCCAACAACCTGGGATTAAGATAATATACTAGTTAAAAATGTCAGGTGTATGAGTCCAAGGGGATCTGACATCCATCAGGAGTCCTGGAATACTTCCACTGGACTCTCCACAGTGGTTGCCTGTGCAAGATTTAGTTGCTGAATAAGCACTCATTTTTCAAATGTAGAAGACATCAAAATATAGACAATAGGGATCATCCTCATATTCATTTACAAAGCACCCCCACAAATTTTCTATTATCTTACTTGGAAAGGATAAATTTAAAAGAGTAAAACAGTATTATTATACTCAAGGAAAAAGCTTGTATCAAAGAAACAAAACAACAATTAAAGGCAAAAGTCTATGTTTTTCAATAGAGTGACTATAAGGAAAAGAAGTACACTTTAAGCAGCAATTGTTGTTATCTTCTTCAAATTTATGGAACATGGATGTTATAAAATGAATGATAAGATAGAATAACAATGTAGGGTTAGAAGGTAATTGAGAGAGGAGCAGAAATTAAAATCAAAGCAGCTCAGAGCATCAAAGAAGCCTGTGGTAAAAACCAAATCTGCAACATAATTGTAAGCAACACCCATTATGGAAAAGTAAAAGACAATTCAAAAGGCACATTAGTTTATATGATGGACACTTTTGTCAACTTGGATTTACATGCCTCTAAATCTGGAGGGGTTTGTCTCCTATCGAGAAGGCAAAATGTTGTTCCCCTTCAGAAATATGAAGTAGATTGAATAATTTTACCCTCTTTGTCCTAGTCAAAAAAAATAAGGCCAGAAAATAATTTAAATTGTAAACGTGTGTGTGTGGGGGGGTGTGTCTTTATTAAATTATGTGTGAATATTTGCCTGCATAGGGTTGCCTGTGGAGGCTAGAAAAGGAAGGGTATTGGGTCCCTGAAACTGAAATTACCCGAGATTATGAGTCATCTTGTTCTTTGAATCTAACAAGGGTCTTCTTCAGAAGTAGTACATGTTCTTAACTTCTCCGTCAACTCTCCAGTCTCCTGTAAAAATAAGTTAAAAAAATGATTTCTGTTGCCTAAAGACAAGGAGGCTGAATGAATATAATGATACTGAGGTTATTTTTAAAGATGAAATTCATTATGATAGACAATGGGCATAATATATCTAAAACTAAGAAAAGATAAAGTGCAAACAATAAGGAACAGTGTGCTGTATGAGAGATGTTGCAGGGTAAAAAATGACATGAAACTTTCTAAAGAGGCTTGAGTCTGCTTATAAGGTCACAGTACTTTGTGTGTACATGTTTGTGTGGGGGCACATGTGTATGCAGTTGCATGTCCACAGGTGTGAATAAGGAGGTCAAAGGTCAATACTGGGTATCATTCTCAGTCACTCTCTACTGTATTGATTTTGTGACATGGTCTCAAGCTGACCATGGAATTACCAATTTAGCTAGACTGGGGCTCTGTCAAGCCACAGGGTTTCTTTCTTCTCCATTTCACAGGCACCGGGATGATTAGTTTGGAACACAGTCCCATGACTTTTTACATGTTCTCTGGAGACTGCACTCAGATCCTCATGCATGTATCAGAAATAATTTAGCAGAGGTGCTACCTCTTTCTGGCAGTGGCCATGTAGCTGCTGCAAGGAATAGCATATAAGTGCTTCAGTGGCAGGATAACCTTATTATATAATTATTAACTCATAGAGGGAATTTAGTTGTGTTCCATCTGTTTCAATTCTGTAGAATAGTTTGAACAGTATTAGTATGAGGTCTTCTGTGAAGATCTGGTAGAATTCAAACCTGAATCCATCTGGACCTGGGCTCTTTTTGCTTGGGAGACTCTTAATAACAATAACTGCTTCTATTTCTTTAGGAGTTATGGGGGTGTTTAAATGGTTTATTTGTTCCTGATTTAGCTTTTGTACATGGTATCTGTCTAGAAAATTGTCCATTTCCTCCAGATTTTCCAGTTTTGTTGAATATAGGCTTTTGTAGTAGGATGTAATTTTTTTTAATTACTTTAGATGCTGCTGTTATGCCTCCCTATTCATTTCTCATTTTGTTAATTTGGATACACGCTCTGTGACCTCTGGTTAGTCTAAGGGTTTATCTATCATGTTGATTTTCTCAAAGAACCAGCTCTTGGTTTTGCTGATTCTTTGTATACTAATTTTTGTTTATACTTGGTTGATTTCAGCTCTGATTTTGATTATTTCCTGCCTTCTACTCCTCTTGGGTTTATTTATTTCTTTTTGTTCTAGAGCTTTTAGGTGTGCTGTCAACAGTGGCCCTTAGAATTGGGGGTGATTTGGTTCTGGGTGTCCTTGGGTATTCCATTGTCTTTATAGGTGATACCTTCTGTCCTAATGTGGTCTTTATCTGCTTGGCTGTTTTAACCACTACCTCTAAGGAGAGATCTCCTTAGTTGGATGGGGGAAGGTGGAGTAAGGGGAGAGGCAGGTGGAAGCTCCTTTGTTTTTTTAATGGAGACCTGCCCTGGGGGGCGGGGGGGGGGGAGCGAGGAGAAGACAGACTGTTTAGTGTCTCCTTTGAAGCCTTGGGGGTTTTCTGCATCAGCTCAGCCACAGGGCACATCCCCTAGGTGATACAGGATTTAGAAGTTTGACTACTTACCTCACTTACCCCACACTGCCACAGGGTGGGTGTTGGGCTGTGGAAAGCTTCGAGAACACTGCCGGGGGGGGGGGGGTCGGAGGAACTGAGGAATTTTTTTTTAATGTTGTGTTTTTGTATGTGTCAGTGTACTGACTGCTACAGAAAAGAAGAGAAATGGTTTGTCCAATGGAAACATTCCCTTGGCCTATCGGCCTTGGGGGATTCCACAGAAGTCCAAAACGTTAAGCCTTCCTGCAGATTAAAGAACTAGCAGGTGCCCTGTGGCTTTAAGTGTCTACTGTTTTCCCAGGTTAGATAGGGAGTCTGCCAAAACCAATTGCAGGCTGTTTTGCAGGCTGTCAGGATTTGGACAGGAGCTAGAGGGACCTTCAGCCAACTCCAGGTAGTAGCTCTGGCCAGGAGCCTTCAGTTGCCCCTACAGCTTGACCTAAGCTTGAGATGGTGCTGAATGAAAACTCAGCAGGAAAAGATAGGTTGCTAGTCTCCAGAGTTGGGGGAGGTGACTTACCTTCCCACACTTCAGTTTTGTTGATCATTGTTCCAGCACTACATTGTACGGCTCTGGTGCCAGAGTGCTCTCCACAGTGATCTCTGACCAGGCTGGCTAGTTGTGTGGGTACAGGTAAAGGGAGAAAGATCTCAGGCAGGGAGGGGGAACATTTTTTTGCCACCCCAACTGCCTGTCGTCCTCCTTACACCCACTGCCTGCCACTTTGGTTACCTGGGTGGGGCTGATCCAGCAGAGGACTGACTAGCCAGTGAGGAGTGCAAGGGAGATTCTGGCAGTGATGATTTCTGGAGAGCAGATCTCATCTCCAAGTGGCAGAGTAATAGCTCTTATAACAGAAGCTCATAGACAATGGAATAATTTCTGCACGCCTTTCATTGTGCTTAAATAGTTTTGTGAATGGGTCAGTGTTTGACAGAAGGTGTGAGGAGCTGTCCGAGGAGCTGTCCTCACAGAGATGTGAGGAGCTGTCCGAGGAGCTGTCCTCACATATGTGAGGTGCTGTCCTCACAAACTCCATTACAAGATGGCACCGGCATCCGGCAGAACGCACCTAGTAAAAAGGGCAATACACAGGCGCCTGGTAACTTCCCTACTCAAAGGGACACGTACGTTTTGGTATGTCATCTGGCATAATTGGCAGCGACCAGTCAGAGAGTGACACGTCCTAGGCGAGGATAGTTTCCTATATAAGGGACGGTTATTCCTCACTCGGCGTCTCCACATTGTAAGCTTATGCTCTCCCTCTCAAGACGCATTAAAGCTTTTCTGCAGTAGGATCCTGTGTGTGCCGCGTCGTTCCTGCTGGCGAGACGTAGTGCGGGACATCAGGTACTTCTTATTGGTTTGTCCTGAGAGCTTGGGAAGACCTCCTCATATACTTATTTGTAGGTGTGGTCCTGCTTCCACCTCTGATCTGTCTTGAGCCTACATGACCTGTGCTGAAAGGGCTTGCAGCATTGCCCTACATGACTACTCTGTCTCAAACCTCTGAAAGGGGTCTTTGGGGGTCCTGTTATCCTGGGAAATTGGGAAGGCACCGGCAGTCCCCTTTAAGTGTCCTGGGGATTCAACCTATCTCCAGCAGGAATCAGGGTACCTTTTACTGCCTGCCCCTCTAGAGAATTACATTGATGGATTTCCATATATTAAACCATCTCTGCATCCTTGGGATGAAATCTACTTAATCATGATGGATTATCATTTTGATGGTTACTTGGATTTGGTTTGTAAGAATTTTATTGAGTATTTTTGCTTTGATATTCATAAGGGAAATTGCTCTGAAGTTCTCTTTCTTTCTTGGTTTTTTGTGTGGTTTAGGTATAAGCATTGTTGGTATCAAGTGTTGCCTTTAGCATTAACACCGTACAGTCCCAGAAGACGTTTTGGCTCAAGTCTCACCCCACCTGGGCATCTTTACCTCACAGTACAAATAAAAGCAGACTCCCTCCACCCTCACTCTCTTTTCTGTTCTTTCTCTGGCCCCTTCCCCTTGTATTCAATAAGGGAATTATTAAATCTCACCACAATAAACCGTGTTGGTATTGGTTTCGTGTGCTCTTTCTGGATGGGCGCAGCCAATATTTAACAGCAACAAGCATAATTATGGTTTCATAGAAGGAATTGGGTAGTGTTCCTTCTTTTTCTATTTTATGGAATAGTTTGCACCATATTGCCATGACATCTTCTATGAAGGTCTGATAGAATTCTGCACTAAACAGACCTGGTCCTGGGCTTTATTTGATTGGGAGACTTTTAATAACCGCTTCTATTTCTTTAGTAGTTATGGGACTGTTTAGATGCTTTGTGTGATCCTGACTTAACTTTTGTACCTGGTATCTGTCTAGAAAATTGTCCATTCCATACAGATTTTCCAGTATTGTTGAATATAAGCTTTTGTAGTAAGATCTGATCATTTTCTGAATTTCCTCAGATTCTCTTGTTATGTCTTACTTTTCATTTCTGATTTGTTAATTTGGATACTCTGTGCCCTCTGGTTAGTCAGGCTAAGGGTTTATTATATATCTTGTTGATTTTCTCAAAAAACCAGCTCCCACATTTGTTGATTCTTTCTATATTCCTTTTTTTCTTTCTACTTGGTTGATTTCAGCCCAGAGTTTAATACAATTTCCTGCCTTCTGCTCTTCTTGGGTGCATTTGATTCTTTTATTTCTAGGGTTTTTAGGTGTTCTGTCAAGGTGCTAATGTATGCTCTCTCCAATTTCTTTTTGACCTGTGAGTTTTCCTCTTAGCATTGCTTTCATTCTGTTCCATAAGTTTGGGTACGTTGTACCTTTATTTTCATTAAATCCTAAAAAGTCTTTAATTTATTTCTTTATTTGTTCCATGACCAATTATCATTGAGTAGAGTGTTATTCAGCTTCCATGTATATGTGAGCTTTCTGTCACTATTGTTGTTATTGAAAACAAGCCTTGATCCATGGTAATCTGATAGGATTCATGCAATTATTTCAATCTTATATCTGTTGAGGTCTGTTTTGTGATCAATTATATGGTCAGTCCTGGAGAAGGTACGATGAGTTTGTAAGAAGAAGGTATATTCTTTTGTTTTAGGATGAAATGTTCTATTAATAGCTGTTAAGTCCATTTGGCTCATATCTTAGGTTAGTTTCTCTATGTCTCTGTTTTATTTCTGTTTCTATGAGCTGTCCATTGATGAAAGTGGGGTGTTGAAGTCTCCCACTGTTATTGTGTGACATGCAATATGTGCTTTGAGCTTTAGAAGGTTTCTTTTATGAAGGCAAGTGCCCTTGCATTTGGAGCATAGATATTCAGGACTGAGAGTTCATCTTGTTGGACTTTTCCTTCGAAATATGAAGTGTCCTTCCTTATCTTTTCTGAAAACTTTTAGTTGAAAGTTGATTTTATTCGATATGAGAATGGCTACTCCAGCTTTTTTCTTTGGACCATTTGCTTGGGAAAATTATTTGCCAGCAATTTACTCTGAGGTAATGTCTGTCATTGTCACTTATGCGGGTTTCCTGTTTGCAGCAAATACTGAGTCCTCTTTAAGTATCCACTCTGTTTTACATGTCTTTTTATTAGAGAAGTGAGTCCATTGATATTAAGAGATATTAAAGAATAGGATTGTTGTTTCCTGTTATTTTTTGTTGTTAGAGGTGGAATTATATTTGTGTATTTCTCTTCCTTTGGTTTTGTTGCAAGAAGATTACTTTTGTGCTTTTTCTAGGGTTAGTTTTTCTCCTTGTGTTTGAGTTTTCGGTCTATTATTCTTTGTAGGACGTAAATACCTATCTTAAAGAAATACAGCACAGCACAGGTAAGGAATAGAAGCCTTTAAAAAGGAAACACAGAAATCTCCTGAAGAACAACAGGAAAGCACAAACTAACAGGTAAAGGAATTGAACAAAGTCATCCAGGAATTAAAAATGGAAATAGAGACAATAAAGAAAGCACAAAGGGTGACAGCCCTGGAGATGGAAAAAGAAGGAAGAAGATCAGGTGTCAGAAACACAAGTATTTTCAATCAGAAATCAAGAGATAGAGGAGAGACTCTCATCGGCAGAAGATAACAGAAAACACTGACACAACCATCAAGGATAATGTAAAACGCAAAAAGCTCCTAACCCAAAATATTAAATAAATCCAAGACACAATGAAAAGATCAACCCTAAGGATAATAGGTATAGAAGAGAGCTAAGATTTTCAACATAAATGTCCAGTAAATATCTTCAACAAAATTATAGAAGGAAACTTCCCTAAAGAAAAGAAAGACATGCCCATAAACATACAAGAAGTTTACAGAACTCCAAATAGATTGACCAGAAAGGAAATCTGTCCCATCACATAATAATCAAAACTCCAAATGCACAAAACAAAGAAAGAATATTAAAGCAGTAAGGGAAAATATCAAGTAACATACAAAGGCAGACCTATCAGAATTACCCCATACTTCTCACCAGAGACTATTTAAGCCAGAAGATCCTTGGCAGATGTCATACAGACCCTAAGAGAACACAAATCCAGGCTACTCTATCCAGCAAAACTGTCAATTAACAAAGATGGGAAACCAATATACTCCATGACAAAACCCAATATACAAAGAACCTATGCATTTATTATGTGTATCTAACTGTGTGTCAGACAGACATCTATATACACATGTAAATAAGTTACATATTTACTAAATTACTCAAAAACATTTTACAATATTCAAGTAGACATATGTACACACATGCCTACATATATAGACATATACAAGTGTGGCTGGTGTATACCCATGGGTTAGGTGTCTTTTTTGCACATCTGTCTTTTTAAATGTATGTGGTCCGGGTGTGTGTGTGTCTGTGTGTGTGTGTGTGTGTGTGTGTGTGTGTGTGTGTCTGTGTGTGTGGCATGTGTGTGATGTGTATATATTTATGTGTGAATGCACACCCTTTTGTGTGGAAACACATGTGAAAGTCAGAGGAAAAGGTCATGTGTATGTTCTCACCAGGCTCTATTGCTACTACCACTGAGTAGTCAAGGCTACCTTAATCAAAAGCATCCAAGACTTATCTTCTTTTCTCTTTCCACCTTACCATGTGACCTGTTGTATCTACATCAACCATGACCATACTTATTTCATAAGGATTAATTTTTGATATGCTGGCTGTTTGTGGCAAGGTCTTTTCCTTAATGAATAAAGATTTCAGGGCACCAATCACTGGACATATACTTCCAGCTTAGACTTCCAGGTTGGAGGGAGAAAGAGAGGATGAGAAAAGGGATTTGGGATTGTTGGATTGTGGGAGAACTTGGGGTAGGTGATATAATGAACTGGAGCCGCCCACTTAGATTTCCGATCACTTAGGATCAGCCACTGAAGGATTTCATTTACTATGGCTTACTAATAAGGATGTTAGTAGTTGTACCCAGTGATTGAATTACCTGTTGATTCTAAACTAAGTTTGTGTGGTGTTTGCCATTACACAGCTTCTCAACTGATTTCCAGAGATAGGTACAGCCCCACTCCCAAACCAAACCCCCACCCCTGCCAGCTGATAAATTTGGATGCTCGAGTCTGAGGATTGTCATGGTAGTGACTTTCTAAGGTAACTTAGCAAATTGGGTGAAGAGATTTCTGGAGCTACAGACCAGAAAGTCTGTCAAGATGAGAACAGCCCACCAGGGCCAAATGACCCATTGGTGCCATGTGACCTGCTGGTACATGGGGTAATATGGGATGGTGCCCTCTTCGGTATTTCACGCTGCAGGTGTTCAAATTCAGTTTGAACCAAAATGAGTACTTTGGTATTAAAGCCTAAGTTTTAACCAATAACAATATTCCAGCACTGACATTATATTTCTTAGCATAAAGCATCCTATGGGATCTGTACGGTTCAGAATGAGTTCTCTGTATTTGATCTTTTCACAAGATTCAACCCAACTCCCAGCTCCTTTGGAGGTCACCAACTATACTATAGGATGTTCTCCTATGGCACCAAACCTGGGCATAAAATGTAAAATGTTATCAGGTTGATTGAACTCCCATGAATCCATTTCCTTTCACTTTCCTCTTTGTTCAGCCACTGATGGCTTTTGGTTGTCTTTTTAAGTACCCATACACGTACCACCTTTTACATTGTCTTTTACAGAGAGGCTCTATGGCTCACGTCTGGACAAACCACACCAGGCCAACAGGGCTCCACGTGGAGAGGTTTATTGGAATGGTAGAGACAAAGGCCAAGGGATGAAGAGAGGTGGAAGAGAAAGAGAGGAAAAAAAGGAAAAGGGGAGAGAGAAGTGGAGGGCAGAAATGATCTGCCTTTTATGTGAAATGTGGTGTAACCGTAACATGAAATATATGCTGGAAATGGATGACAGTTGCCTTGAAAACAGATACACAGGGGACCAGATGACATCATTGCTGGAGGTAAAAGCAGTTCCTGATACCAACATTTAGAAAGGTAGGTCACCAACTGGGACCCTCCTTTTTACCTGTAGCATACCTGTCAAAAAAACTAGATCTAACCATGCAGGGATGGCACCTTGTGTTTGTACCTTAGCAGCTACTGAACTCCTTATTCAAGGATAAGAAAACCTAACATTTGGGTTGCCTATAATACTCTTCTCCTCTTATAACATGTCACAGCTCCTACCTTTCAAAGGTTTACAAAATCTACCTCCCTCCAAGGTTCTTTATCTTCAGGTAGCACTAATAGAAGACTCCGCACTACCCTTTCAATCACACCTGCCTTTCCAATCTTCTTTCTCCACCAATACTAACCACTCCTTATCTCACCCCTGGACTAAAACCTTAGAGGAATTATTACCTCACCCTTCACACATACAGGAGGGCAATTTGCCTCAGACCATCTATACCTGGTATACAAGATGGAAGCTCCTTTCTACGTGAAGGAGCCATAAGAGTCAGCTGCCCCATAGTGTCAGACACTGAGGCACAGGCCCTTCCTGCTCATACCACCAATCAACAGGCTGAAGTAGTAGTCCTTACCCATGCCTTTCAACTGGCACAGGGACATTCCCTCAACATCTACACAGATTCTAAACATGCTTTCCATATCATCCTGACCCATGCCCCTAACTGGAAGGAGCATGGGGTACTTATGACTAAAGGAGGATCAGTAACTAATGCAAACCAAATTATGGCCATGCTAAAGGCCTCCCATCTCCACACAGCTATTGGGTTTTTCCACTGCAGATCCCACCTGACGAATGACTCTATTGTCTCCAAGGGAAACAAGGGAGCTGAAGAGTCAGCCAGAGCTGCAGCCCTTAGGGGCCTTCACATGTCTCACCCTCCCCAGGACATTCTTACACTGCAAGCCACATCCCCACTCTCACTCCCTAACACTCATCAAATTCTGTCCTATCTTGGCCACATCTTTCATCCTAACAGCAAGGCTTTGTCTTATTTTGGTAAAACCCACCAGAAGCCTACTCCTAAGGACTTAAGTTTCTTAAATCCATCACTGCCTCTTCCAAAGTCTGTCAAGTGTCAGACTTCAACCTCTGGTATTGTAGCACCCCTTTTTCTACCCATCAGGCCAGAGGTTCCCTTCCTGGAACTGACTGGCAACTTGTCTTTACCCACATGCCAAATGTGCCAGTTACCTTCTAGTTTTAATTGACACATTCTCAGGGTGGGTGGAGGCATATCCCACAACTAACAAAAGGGTTCAGACAGTTTCTGAGCTCCTCTTCCAAGAGATCATCCCCAATTTGGTGTCTCAGCCTCCCTTCAGTGAGACAATGGTCCCTAATTAATTTACCAAATTTCTCAAATTCTGTCTAAGGCCCTAGACATCACCTGGCATTTTCATATTCCATACCACCCTCAATCTTCAGATGAGGTAGAAAGAACTAACTGCTCCCTATAAACCACTCTTGTCAAACTGTCACAGTAACTTTGATTGGGCAAAACTCCTACCTCTGGCTCATTTTATGCTACAAGCTCTCCCCAAATGGCTTCACTTTGTCTCAGCTTTCAAACTCATGTATGGATGTCAGTACTAACTCCTGGTCTTTCAACTAAATGCACTCCTCTCCTAGACTATTTACTTACCCCTTACTTTTTCTCCCCCTTTCTCTCCTATGGAACTTTACTGACCACCACTGACTAAGGCCACACGCTGTCTCCTGTCTCAACCTTTGAGACCAAGTTCTTCTGTCCCCTCCAGATCAGCAGCTCTTAGCTGTCTCTCCTAAATGGTAGGGCCCTTCATGGACCCTGCTCTCTTAAGCTCCACAAGATGTTGAGACCACCCACCTTGTGCCCAATCCCAGAAGAATGAGACACCACTCTAGCATCTGCGCTCCACTCCACTGGATTAGACCTGGGCTTCTCATCTGATCATTTCCATCCATGGTATCACTTACATCTAGAGATTCGAGGTTCAAGGAATCCCCACTGATAACAAACAGACTTTCCCAATAGGATCAGGAAACCACTCCATACTGGGAGCCAATCCAAATTGCTGTCATCCCTATATCTGTCATTCCTTCTACATATTATGTTCTCTTTGTCTGCTTCCTCTTTCACCAGATGATTGCAAAAAATGGCCAGACAAATATGGGGACTGCCCATATTGGTCGTTCCAGATACATATGTTAGGATCAAGGTCCAATCACTTCTGTCAGCAATGCAAGACCCTGTTCTTCTATATACAAGACCCATGGAATCCCAGGTAGAAAACAGGAGTTGTTGGTAAGCTCTAATGTAAAAACCAAGCAGGGTCTCCAGTGAGTACTATCCACATCCAGAGAAATTTTGTCCAATTTCCCAAACTCTAGATATCGGAAAAATAGGAGAAATAATCAAACAGTCCTCCAAAGTCCTTACGTCCTTGACATCCCCCCTCACAAATGGTGCTAACTTGTCATTTAGCCTTTTGATTCAGACCCTGACCTTGGTGTACCAACTCCTTATGGCACCCAACCTGGTCACTTTAAAGACTGCTAGCTACGCAGTACCCCCCTGAAACTAATTCACAATTGCCAATTACAGCCTCTCTAGTGATACTGGCCAATAACCTTACCTCAGCTTTTATCAGCTGCCCCGACTCCGATGCTGCCATCGCCCCATACTTTTTTATATCCCTCTTATTGGTGTGACAGTTTTAGGACATCCAGGACATGTTCTGAAGGAAAACTCAGTTCCCTAGGCTGCAATAGCACCACAATCCTTGATACCCCATCTCTGCCGCAGTGCCCTGCAGCCCAAAACATGTCAATTCTGTGTGGGATTGGTATATATCATCACCTACCTGCCAGCTGGTCAGGAAGAGTTTACACACTGGTGTTCCTTCCCTGAACTAGGAGTAATACATGGCAAAGAATCTCTACCAATTCCAGTTTTTGACATATACCTGTCCAGCATAAGAGGGCACTGCAGGTTGTGCCATTCCTGGTTGCTGCAGGAGTAGCTACAGGTGCTGGCACTGGAACAGCAGGGCCGACAACTTCCCTAACCCTATACCAGAAGTTCTTATCCCAGCTTGACAACAGTTTCCAAGGAATGTATGAAACCATGCTCATCATCCAGAAAAAGATCGATTCTTTGGAAGCAATTGTGCTTCAGAACAGACAGGGACTAGATGTCCTGACAGCTAAAGAAGGTGGTCCTTGTCTGTTTCTCCAGGAAGAATGCTGTTTCTATGTCAACGAATCTGGGGCAGTAAGAAATACATTCCATCAGCTGCAATCAGACACCCAGAAATGCAGGGAACAGCATGAGGCCTCCAATTCCTGGGTTTTTCAAAACCTACATGGAAATAAGATACTGCCCTTCTTAATGCCTCTTCTCCCCATTTTCCTGGAGATACTATTTCCTCCCTGCCTCATTAATCTTGTTTCCATATTCCTTCAAAGACAAATTCAAAATTTTCTAACCAAAAAGTCAAACAGTTCCTTTTACACAACTATCAAGTGGGCCCGGATGGTGAAAGTCAGCTACATCCCAAAACTGATAATGCTCCTAGACAGCAGGGAGCAGTTTAAGAGGTCTAAAGCCCCTATTTACCTTTTAGCATCGGCTTCCCCTTTTTCCCTTTTTTCTTCTCTCTATGATAAGAAAAGGGGAGGTATGTTATCATCAGAAGTGGTTTACAGTTAGCCTCTGAATCCAGTAATGACATCATCCTTAGGTAACAAAGACCTGCTTGCTTCTGTTGCCACGGCTACCACCACACTCTCAAGGCACATGCCTCACTCACATTAAAAGTACAAACACACACACACACACATACACACACACACACACACACACATATTCACACACACACATACACACACACACACACAAACAAATGAGTATTTACAAACAGATAAGTAAGATAGAGTACACTATTCTTTGTATTATTTTATACTATCATGTGTGTTTATAACTATGCTCACATAAAGAAAAACTATTATAAGTAACTAAACATCATTTACAAGATGGTAAGAAGTAATAAGTATTTATATAAACAATGGATATGGAGAAAAGTACACAATCACAGTGAGAAATTATCTCTTTTTAAATTGTTTTTAATGAGTTTTTAAATAACCATACCACTAACTTTCAATTTAAGTCCCCAGGAATTAAATTCCTACAGCATATTGTACCATAACTGACATGGATAAATCCTACCTCATAATAACTAGTACTTTTTTAAATAGGCAAAGACATATTTGTATCCATGAAAATACATTGTTTCAGGTAGCACAATTTAAATTTTCAATCTCCTCCTTCCTCTCCAGGCTGTCAACAGTCTTATTTTCAAATGTTTTCCTATTTCCCATCCTTTCCTTTTCACTTCCTCAGTCAGGTTCTTCCAATGAAATTTAGGTCTTATACGCAGTATTCCTGCTTAGCATAATCTTCTGTGAATATGTAAGAGATATACTCCTTTCCATGGTCCTTCCTCTTATGTTCATTAATATACCTGGTGAAATTCAATAAAAACACACTAAGAAGTGAAATAAATGGTATAGTGACTTGTTTTCATATAAATTAAGGATGTAATTACAAATTCTTTTAAGAATACTTTTTAAGGATAAATAATGAAATAATTGCTCCTGTCTTTGTCTAGAAGAAAACTAAAACAATTACATTGTATTTTAATGCTGCTTGAAAGATTTGGCTGGGACATATAAGTGATGGAACAAAGAATAAAGCACAAGGGTTAGGGCATCCATCAACTATGTGTATCTGTTAAGGCTTGTGTATGATGGGCTGGAACACTGTTCCTTCTACCATCAACTCTGTGTGTGTGTGTGTGTGTGTGTGTGTGTGTGTGTGTGTGTGTGTGTGTGTGTGTGAATTTTCTCTCTTCCCTGGTCTTTCTCACTGACCCCAAGGAGTTAAGAGTTCATAGGTTTTTCGCTGATCATAGAGAGTGCCAACCCCCCAGTAACTTAAGCTTTGCTCCCTCAGAAAACTGTTGAGTAACATCTCTAGTCGCTGGCTCCCTGTGGCAGCATCCCCATAGGTGTGTGGATCCACCCTCATCAATAGCTTTAAGCACTGACCCCCAAAGGCTGCCTGCCTCATTTTCCCACCACACAGATGCCAATATTGGTCATCAGCAATGGTAGAAAATAGTTTACTTTTAATTTAGAAGGAAATCGAATTTCAGCTTAATTTTCTGTGTGTTTTCTTGAATGTATGTGACTGTGTCCGTGAAGAGACGGACTGCTCAGAACTGCAGTTATGAACAGTTGTGAGGCGAGTTTTTCTTATTTGTAAAAACTGACAAATAAGGCCCCACCAATGCCATTCAAATAAAAAAAGAAAAAGAAAAAGAAAAATGTAGCTTTCAATTTCTTACCATTTTATACCTGAAGGAAGATAAACATGAAAATGCCTATTATTATTAATATTAATATTATTATTATTATTATTATTTTGGTTTTCACTGGAGGATCACTAGGGACTATTATGTTATTTAAAATTCTTTACATGGTAGTATAGATGAAAGACTCAGACTAAAATATTTCCTTTTGTAATATATATTTCATATGTGGAAATTGTAGAACTGACTTGCGAGGATTAATCTTTCTAAAAATATATAAAAGAAATCAACCCATTAAGAAATAGAACTCACTTAGCTTCTCCATATCTGCCTTCATAACCACAAGAAGCAATTTCATCTCTTGAAAAAAACAGAACCAATTCAATTTCTTTGCGTAGAATCTGGATTCTTACTCACTGATAATCTGATATTAGGTCGGCATTAAAATAAGATTTAATCATTATGCTAAAATATGTTTTCCTTAAATTTTATTAAGGAAATATGGTTTCTATTATTTTCAGGTGCAAATATTTAGGTTCCAAACACCTGCATGAATGGCCATTATTTCTATACTCAGTAGAAAAACTAGTAAAATTCTTTTTTTATTCTTCAGCAGTGTTCAGACAAAAATGCGTCACAATAAACACATGGTATCATGTTTTAATAAATGTAAACCATTCTGTTATCTTGTCAGACAGTCCCTGGGGTAGGCAAGGGTGAAAGTGGTATGGAGGATGAAGTCCACCTCCTTGCTTAGGAGAACTATGCAGCTCACTATAATAGGAAAAACAGAAAAGTTTCTTGGAATGGTTACTTTTTCTTTCCTTAAAGAACTTCCTATAGAACTTAAAACTAATATGTTAAAGAAATTTCAAGTTTCTGCCAGCCATTTGATTAAACAAAAACTTACTAATCATCTTTTGAAAGTTTGGATTCCTGTTTCCCATATCCAGAAACTAAGTCAGTGTAACTAGATGATCTGTATACACTACATCCATCCATACATGCACGCCTGCGTGAACACACGCACACACCACACACACACACATACACACACACACACACACACACAAATATATGCACATTATATAAATAGTTTTATATAATATAATGACACTTTATCTTAAACATTAAAATTTTTCTTTTACGCACAGGTAAAAACGGTCTAACAGCATTATTTTCTACCTGTCATGAAACAAGTGCACCTTCGACTTAAAAAACCTGAGCTCAATTTTAGTCAGTAGTAACTGCTTTACAGAACATAATTCCAGTTTCGATAGAAAAACAGCTTACCAGCATTTGTAATATCCAAGTCAAATTTGCAATCTCACCCAGATGTATAAATGTGCCCGCACCTGAAACATAAAGAAGTCCATTAATAATGGATAAGTATATTAAAGAAATTGGTCATTATCTCTGGATAATACTATTAGGTTAAGCATGATGTGTGCTTCTATAGAACTTTTTCTGCTACAAACAACACTGTTAGTAAAGCAAGACCCAAACCTATCACTTTAGCTAATTTCAAACATGGCTGTTCTGTGTACACTGCAGTAGCACATAGTTAAAAATACTACTCAGTGCCTCTTTTTCAAACATATTGAAACACCTCAATGCTCTATGAAAAACAACAAAGTTATTGCATCACCAGAAATACACAGTTCGCTTCCTGGTTGCTGCCGCTGCAGAGAGCCTCTGGGCAGCACCCCACGAGCGAACCTGAGCCTTGGGACCACAGGTAAGACCAAATTTTCTGCTGCAAGAAAGCTGCCTGGTGAGCTTGGGACACAGGGAAGCAGAATTTCTCTAGAACCGGGCACGTTCTGTGTTTACCGGAAGTCCCACACCCGCGGATCCCGGCCCGCAGCAGCTCTCTGCTCCCAGACCCGGTGAGAGAGAGACCCAACCGCCTGGTCAGGTGGGCACTCCTGAGGCTGCAGAGCAGAAGAGACCACCAACACTGCTCACCCCTGCCCACATCCCTGGCCCAAGAGGAAACTGTATAAGGCCTCTGGGCTCCCGTGGGGGAGGGCCCAGGAGCGGCAGGACCCCTGCCAGAGACACCGCCGGACCCTGAAGGAAACAGACCGGATAAACAGTTCTCTGCACCCAAATCCCGTGGGAGGGAGAGCTAAACCTTCAGAGAGGCAGACAGGCCTGGGAAACAGAAGAGACTGCTCCCTGCACACACATCTCGGACGCCAGAGGAAAAAGCCAAAGACCATCTGGAACCCTGGTGCACTGAAGCTCCCGGAAGGGGCGGCACAGGTCTTCCTGGTTGCTGCCGCTGCAGAGAGCCCCTGGGCAGCACCCCACGAGCGAACTTGAGCCTCGGGACCACAGGTAAGACCAAATTTTCTGCTGCAAGAAAGCTGCCTGGTGAGCTTGGGACACAGGGAAGCAGAATTTCTCTAGAACCGGGCACGTTCTGTGTTTACCGGAAGTCCCACACCCGCGGATCCCGGCCCGCAGCAGCTCTCTGCTCCCAGACCCGGTGAGAGAGAGACCCAACCGCCTGGTCAGGTGGGCACTCCTGAGGCTGCAGAGCAGAAGAGACCACCAACACTGCTCACCCCTGCCCACATCCCTGGCCCAAGAGGAAACTGTATAAGGCCTCTGGGCTCCCGTGGGGGAGGGCCCAGGAGCGGCAGGACCCCTGCCAGAGACACCGCCGGACCCTGAAGGAAACAGACCGGATAAACAGTTCTCTGCACCCAAATCCCGTGGGAGGGAGAGCTAAACCTTCAGAGAGGCAGACAGGCCTGGGAAACCAGAAGAGACTGCTCCCTGCACACACATCTCGGACGCCAGAGGAAAAAGCCAAAGACCATCTGGAACCCTGGTGCACTGAAGCTCCCGGAAGGGGCGGCACAGGTCTTCCTGGTTGCTGCCGCTGCAGAGAGCCTCTGGGCAGCACCCCACGAGCGAACTTGAGCCTCGGGACCACAGGTAAGACCAAATTTTCTGCTGCAAGAAAGCTGCCTGGTGAACTCAAGACACAGGCCCACAGGAACAGCTGAAGACCTGTAGAGAGGAAAAACTACACGCCCGAAAGCAGAACACTCTGTCCCCATAACTGACTGAAAGAGAGGAAAACAGGTCTACAGCACTCCTGACACACAGGCTTATAGGACAGTCTAGCCACTGTCAGAAATAGCAAAACAAAGTAACACTAGAGATAATCTGATGGCGAGAGGCAAGCGCAGGAACCCAAGCAACAGAAACCAAGACTACATGCCATCATCGGAGCCCAATTCTCCCACCAAAACAAACATGGAATATCCAAACACACCAGAAAAGCAAGATCTAGTTTCAAAATCATATGTGATCATGATGCTGGAGGACTTCAAGAAAGAGTTGAACACACTTAGGGAAGCACAGGAAAACATTAATAAACAAGTAAAAGCCTACAGAGAGGAATCGCAAAAATCCCTGAAAGAATTCCAGGAAAACACAATCAAACAGTTGAAGGAATTAAAAATGGAAATAGAAGCAATCAAGAAAGAACACATGGAAACAACCCTGGATATAGAAAACCAAAAGAAGAGACAAGGAGCTGTAGATACAAGCTTCACCAACAGAATACAAGAGATGGAAGAGAGAATCTCAGGAGCAGAAGATTCCATAGAAATCATTGACTCAACTGTCAAAGATAATGTAAAGCGGAAAAAGCTACTGGTCCAAAACATACAGGAAATCCAGGACTCAATGAGAAGATCAAACCTAAGGATAATAGGTATAGAAGAGAGTGAAGACTCCCAGCTCAAAGGACCAGTAAATATCTTCAACAAAATCATAGAAGAAAACTTCCCTAACCTAAAAAAAGAGATACCCATAGACATAAAAGAAGCCTACAGAACTCCAAATAGATTGGACCAGAAAAGAAACACCTCCCGTCACATAATTGTCAAAACACCAAACGCACAAAATAAAGAAAGAATATTAAAAGCAGTAAGGGAAAAAGGTCAAGTAACATATAAAGGGAGACCTATCAGAATCACACCAGACTTCTCGCCAGAAACTATGAAGGCCAGAAGATCCTGGACTGATGTTATACAGACCCTAAGAGAACACAAATGCCAGCCCAGATTACTGTATCCAGCAAAACTCTCAATTAACATTGATGGAGAAACCAAGATATTCCATGACAAAACCAAATTTACACAATATCTTTCTACAAATCCAGCACTACAAAGGATAATAAATGGTAAAGCCCAACATAAGGAGGCAAGCTATACCCTAGAAGAAGCAAGAAACTAATCGTCTTGGCAACAAAACAAAGAGAATGAAAGCACACAAACATAACCTCACATCCAAATATGAATATAACGGGAAGCAATAATCACTATTCCTTAATATCTCTCAATATCAATGGCCTCAACTCCCCAATAAAAAGACATAGATTAACAAACTGGATACGCAACGAGGACCCTGCATTCTGCTGCCTACAGGAAACACACCTCAGAGACAAAGACAGACACTACCTCAGAGTGAAAGGCTGGAAAACAACTTTCCAAGCAAATGGTCAGAAGAAGCAAGCTGGAGTAGCCATTCTAATATCAAATAAAATCAATTTCCAACTAAAAGTCATCAAAAAAGATAAGGAAGGACACTTCATATTCATCAAAGGAAAAATCAACCAAGATGAACTCTCAATCCTAAATATCTATGCCCCAAATAAAAGGGCACCTACATACGTAAAAGAAACCTTACTAAAGCTCAAAACACACATTGCACCTCACACAATAATAGTGGGAGATTTCAACACCCCACTCTCATCAATGGACAGATCATGGAAATAGAAATTAAACAGTGATGTAGACAGACTAAGAGAAGTCATGAGCCAAATGGACTTAACGGATATTTATAGAACATTCTATCCTAAAGCAAAAGGATATACCTTCTTCTCAGCTCCTCATGGTACTTTCTCCAAAATTGACCATATAATTGGTCAAAAAACGGGCCTCAACAGGTACAGAAAGATAGAAATAATCCCATGCGTGCTATCGGACCACCACGGCCTAAAACTGGTCTTCAATAACAATAAGGGAAGAATGCCCACATATACGTGGAAATTGAACAATGCTCTACTCAATGATAACCTGGTCAAGGAAGAAATAAAGAAAGAAATTAAAAACTTTTTAGAATTTAATGAAAATGAAGATACAACATACTCAAACTTATGGGACACAATGAAAGCTGTGCTAAGAGGAAAACTCATAGCGCTGAGTGCCTGCAGAAAGAAACAGGAAAGAGCATATGTCAGCAGCTTGACAGCACACCTAAAAGCTCTAGAACAAAAAGAAGCAAATACACCCAGGAGGAGTAGAAGGCAGGAAATAATCAAACTCAGAGCTGAAATCAACCAAGTAGAAACAAAAAGGACCATAGAAAGAATCAACAGAACCAAAAGTTGGTTCTTTGAGAAAATCAACAAGATAGATAAACCCTTAGCCAGACTAACGAGAGGACACAGAGAGTGTGTCCAAATTAACAAAATCAGAAATGAAAAGGGAGACATAACTACAGATTCGGAGGAAATTCAAAAAATCATCAGATCTTACTATAAAAACCTATATTCAACAAAATTTGAAAATCTTCAGGAAATGGACAATTTCCTAGACAGATACCAGGTATCGAAGTTAAATCAGGAACAGATAAACCAGTTAAACAACCCCATAACTCCTAAGGAAATAGAAGCAGTCATTAAAGGTCTCCCAACCAAAAAGAGCCCAGGTCCAGACGGGTTTAGTGCAGAATTCTATCAAACCTTCATAGAAGACCTCATACCAATATTATCCAAACTATTCCACAAAATTGAAACAGATGGAGCCCTACCGAATTCCTTCTACGAAGCCACAATTACTCTTATACCTAAACCACACAAAGACACAACAAAGAAAGAGAACTTCAGACCAATTTCCCTTATGAATATCGACGCAAAAATACTCAATAAAATTCTGGCAAACCGAATTCAAGAGCACATCAAAACAATCATCCACCATGATCAAGTAGGCTTCATCCCAGGCATGCAGGGATGGTTTAATATACAGAAAACCATCAACGTGATCCATTATATAAACAAACTGAAAGAACAGAACCACATGATCATTTCATTAGATGCTGAGAAAGCATTTGACAAAATTCAACACCCCTTCATGATAAAAGTCCTGGAAAGAATAGGAATTCAAGGCCCATACCTAAACATAGTAAAAGCCATATACAGCAAACCAGTTGCTAACATTAAACTAAATGAAGAGAAACTTGAAGCAATCCCACTAAAATCAGGGACTAGACAAGGCTGCCCACTCTCTCCCTACTTATTCAATATAGTTCTTGAAGTTCTAGCCAGAGCAATCAGACAACAAAAGGAGATCAAAGGGATACAGATCGGAAAAGAAGAGGTCAAAATATCACTATTTGCAGATGACATGATAGTATATTTAAGTGATCCCAAAAGTTCCACCAGAGAACTACTAAAGCTGATAAACAACTTCAGCAAAGTGGCTGGGTATAAAATTAACTCAAATAAATCAGTTGCCTTCCTCTATACAAAAGAGAAACAAGCCGAGAAAGAAATTAGGGAAACGACACCCTTCATAATAGACCCAAATAATATAAAGTACCTCGGTGTGACTTTAACCAAGCAAGTAAAAGATCTGTACAATAAGAACTTCAAGACACTGAGGAAAGAAATTGAAGAAGACCTCAAAAGATGGAAAGATCTCCCATGCTCATGGATTGGCAGGATTAATATGGTAAAAATGGCCATTTTACCAAAAGCAATCTACAGATTCAATGGAATCCCCATCAAAATACCAATCCAATTCTTCAAAGAGTTAGACAGAACAATTTGCAAATTCATCTGGAATAACAAAAAACCCAGGATAGCTAAAGCTATCCTCAACAATAAAAGGACTTCAGGGGGAATCACTATCCCTGAACTCAAGCAGTATTACAGAGCAATAGTGATAAAAACTGCATGGTATTGGTACAGAGACAGACAGATAGACCAATGGAATAGAATTGAAGACCCAGAAATGAACCCACACACCTATGGTCACTTGATTTTTGACAAAGGAGCCAAAACCATCCAATGGAAAAAAGATAGCATTTTCAGCAAATGGTGCTGGTTCAACTGGAGGGCAACATGTAGAAGAATGCAGATCGATCCATCCTTATCACCCTGTACAAAGCTTAAGTCCAAGTGGATCAAGGACCTCCACATCAAACCAGACACACTCAAACTAATAGAAGAAAAACTAGGGAAGCATCTGGAACACATGGGCACTGGAAAAAATTTCCTGAACAAAACACCAATGGCTTATGCTCTAAGATCAAGAATCGACAAATGGGATCTCATAAAACTGCAAAGCTTCTGTAAGGCAAAGGACACTGTGGTTAGGACAAAACGGCAACCAACAGATTGGGAAAAGATCTTTACCAATCCTACAACAGATAGAGGCCTTATTTCCAAAATATACAAAGAACTCAAGAAGTTAGACCGCAGGGAAACAAATAACCCTATTAAAAAATGGGGTTCAGAGCTAAACAAAGAATTCACAGCTGAGGAATGCCGAATGGCGGAGAAACACCTAAAGAAATGTTCAACATCTTTAGTCATAAGGGAAATGCAAATCAAAACAACCCTGAGATTTCACCTCACACCAGTGCGATTGGCTAAGATCAAAAACTCAGGTGACAGCAGATGCTGGCGAGGATGTGGAGAAAGAGGAACACTCCTCCATTGTTGGTGGGATTGCAGACTGGTAAAACCATTCTGGAAATCAGTCTGGAGGTTCCTCAGAAAATTGGACATTGAACTGCCTGAGGATCCAGCTATACCTCTCTTGGGCATATACCCAAAAGATGCCCCAACATATAAAAGAGACACGTGCTCCACTATGTTCATCGCAGCCTTATTTATAATAGCCAGAAAATGGAAAGAACCCAGATGCCCTTCAACAGAGGAATGGATACAGAAAATGTGGTACATCTACACAATGGAATATTACTCAGCTATCAAAAACAACGAGTTTATGAAATTCGTAGGCAAATGGTTGGAACTGGAAAATATCATCCTGAGTGAGCTAACCCAATCACAGAAAGACATACATGGTATGCACTCATTGATAAGTGGCTATTAGCCCAAATGCTTGAATTACCCTAGATCCCTAGAACAAACGAAACTCAAGACGGATGATCAAAATGTGAATGCTTCACTCCTTCTTTAAATGAGGAAAAAGAATACTCTTGGCAGGGAAGGGAGAGGCAAAGATTAAAACAGAGACTGAAGGAACACCCATTCAGAGCCTGCCCCACATGTGGCCCATACATATACAGCCACCCAATTACACAAGATGGATGAAGCAAAGAAGTGCAGACCGACAGGAGCCGGATGTAGATCTCTCCAGAGAATACACAGCCAGAATACAGCAAATATAGAGGCGAATGCCAGCAGCAAACCACTGAACTGAGAATAGGTCCCCTATTGAAGGAATCAGAGAAAGAACTGGAAGAGCTTGAAGGGGCTCGAGACCCCAAAAGTACAACAATGCCAAGCAACCAGAGCTTCCAGGGACTAAGCCACTACCTAAAGACTATACATGGACTGACCCTGGACTCTGACCCCATAGGTAGCAATGAATATCCTAGTAAGAGCACCAGTGGAAGGGGAAGCCCTGGGTCCTGCTAAGACTGAACCCCCAGTGAACTAGTCTATGGGGGGAGGGCGGCAATGGGGGGAGGGTTGGGAGGGGAACACCCATAAGGAAGGGGAGGGGGGAGGGGGATGTTTGCCCGGAAACCGGGAAAGGGAATAACACTCGAAATGTATATAAGAAATACTCAAGTTAATAAAAAAAAAAAAAATCAAAAAAAAAAAACAAAAAACAAAAAAAAAAAAAAAAAAAAAAAAAGAAATACACAGTTCAATATCTAACTTCACTTCAGTAGACCATGAGACTTAATCTCTGGGTCAAAGGCACCAATAAAAGGAATTAAACACTCTAACTAGTCCAAGTAAAAGACACACAATCCAGGTACTTTATTTACAAGTCATAAGCCTAATTGGGCAGGTTTACAGCTATACTAACCTATTTCCATTACATAATGTCCCTTGTTACTTGCTGTCTTTCCAGGCCACATGCTCAGGGTCCATCTCCTCACATGGTGGCTTCCTACCCCCTTGGTCTCCTCTCTTGTTCCCCCTTCTCCTCCCTCTTGAGACCCTCCACTACATCCTCAAGTCCCACCTTTCTTCTTCTATTGCCTAATCACAGACACTATCCATCATCCTGTTCCAATAATCAAAACTATACAATGGTCATTGCTCAGATTTAGGTTTTGTTTGGATTCCTGTTGTCACTTGTAGAAGTTTGGACCTGGTTCTTCCTCCCAGCCCCATGACCCCAGGAATAAGACAGAGACTCAAAATATATTAACAGATACCTTGGCCATAGAGCTAGACTCTTCTCTGACAAATTCTAACCCACTTACTCAAATCTACATTCTGCCATGTGGCTCATTACCTGTGCTCAGGAACCACGAGTCTGTCTGGTCACATTTTCCAGGCAAAATCTCTCCCACCTGGCTCTATCCCAGAATTCTCTCTGCCTCCTAGTTGTCCCACCTTCTATTCTACCCTTTCCTATAGGCCATAATTTTTTTTTACTGAAAGGTGATATATCCATACAAATACCCAAGATACTTTCTCTACAGTCACTAGCATTCTTAAAGCCTTCAAAGAGCTAATTATTCCAATTCTACTTTTACTTTTTTTTTTTCTACTTTTACTTCTAATGCACCAACACCAACACCAACATTCAGAGGCCATCCATGGGAGGACTATTGCTTTAAAGAACTTATGTGCAGCTGCTTTTCCTTACAGTTTATTCTGGTAATAATGCCACTCCAGCTCAGTGTTAACATCAGGATGAAAAGGTGTTCTATGTAGACCAGGCTGGCCAGGAACTCATAGAGTTTCACCTGCTAGGATTAAAAGCTTGCTCCACCAAACATGGCTCTGATGAACTGACTCAATCTAACAGCAGCAGAGTCATTTTTCTGTGGCCTTTGATTTCTTACAAGGAAAAACAGGCAACTCAGATATCAGGTTCAGATTGTAGGAGAAGAAAATGAGACAAAACTACAATCAGACTTTTGTAATTCTGGTATAAGTAGGTATAAATAGGTTAGAGAGCAGGGGGCTCAGAACAAAGAAACACAGAACACATAAAGCTCTCCTGCCTCACTACATAAGCCAGACAAAAGAACAATAGACCAGAAGGTAAGTGTCCCTAGCCTAAAATCAATTCCTTTACATTCAAAAAAATCCCTTTCAGAGCTGAGTCAAAACTACCTTGAACAAAAATAAAGCCTTGTTGGGAATCTAGAATTTTCTAGTATTTTCACATAAGAGAAAAACTGACTTTCAAACGAAACTGCAAATGTAGCTATCTTGTCCAGAAAGAACTAAAGAAAAATGCTAAATAAATGCTTCTAATACTAGTAAGTAATACACACATAAACCTGAAATTTCATTTGCAAAACAGACTGCCCAGTTCACTCAACTCAATGATACAGAATTATCCAAAACATAGAAGTTAGTATGTTTACCTACATTAAGGGAGGAGAGTTATTTGAACAGAAGAGAAAGTCTGAAGACACAGTATAGCAGAAATTTCCCCTTAATGAGCAATAAAAAGATATAGAAAATATCCAGAAACTCTCATCTATGTGACATAACAGAGTCCTCAATTTAAGATACTCTTCTCTGTATATTTCAACATACACTAAAGCAGTAGGATTCTAATTTCCCTATACCTGTGATAATAAAGGGTAGCCAATTTGAACAAATGAATAAATTTAATTGAGAAAGAACAAAATACTTTCCAAAGAATATATTGTTATCATTTTAGATACACACACACAGAGACACACACACACAGACACACACATACACACAGACACATACACACACACAACACACACTCTCTTATGTATCAGTTTTTTTAAACAAACAAGAATACAGCTCTTTAAGATCTGTTATACTTCTCACACCCAGGAGACAAAGAAAAAAACAGTATCAACATGCCTTCCAGAGCTCTGATGTCTGGGTGCCCTCAATACTGACATATTGCCTAAACGGAAAAAAAAGAGCATTCAAACCCAAACTAATTCTTCTCATTAAAAACATATTTAGTCCATTTTAAAAAATCACATTTAAGAATAATGTTAACATAATATAGAATGTATTATGGACTGTATGCCACCTTAATAGATGAATTTCCATTTCTTCAGTTTTCTGATAGAATGTTAAATCACTTCTAACAATAGCATAGCATTATTTTATATTCTACATTCTAACCTTCTTCCTTTAAGATTATAATTTTATAAGATAAATCTGATTATACAATTTAGTTATGTGTAGTTATGTGTAATTTAGCTTTGATAAACTCCATTCTCCACAACTCTACAAACTTTATTTCATGAAACAATTAAAATGGCTAATACTACCCAATGTTCCTGATATGTAATAAAACACAAGAGGTTTACAAGGAGTTAGATTAATTCTCACAACACTATAGGGAAAAATTACTATCACCCACAACTTTTGTTTAAGTAATATAAGTTCAACATCTGGTGAGTGCCCAAATTGGAATTTATTTCCAGTCAGTCTGATTTCCAAGCTCTTAAATTATCATACTTGTTGTCATTAAAATCTTGTTGTAATAAATACCCAGAACATCCATCCAAATAAAGCACACAAAACTACCACAGTTCCACTTGGTGAGATTTAATGGGAGAACAAGACAAGGGAAAGGGGTGAGAGAAAGAAGAGAAAAGAATGAAGAGAAGAGAGAGCATGAGGACAGAAGAAGTCTGCCTTTCATTTGGAATATGACATAACTACTCCCAAAAAGTAAATATTATCTAATAAGGAAAATTACTGACTTAGAATAACCAGAGATTGTTAATAAGGATTATAATAACCCAACTATTAGCATAACACTACGTTATAATAATATTACGTCTAATATTCCCCCTGGTGTTCCAAAATGTGATAGTACAGGTCCTAAAACTGGCACAACCAAAATAAACTCTTCCATAAACTGACTTGGTCATGGTATTTCATTATAGTAACAGAAAAGCAAATAAGTCAGACTATAAGTAATTGAAGATTAAAGCAAAATTTTCTTAATCTTAAAAAGTTCATGATAAAATTGGGCAAAAACCAGTAAAAAGCACTCAACATCTCTAACCATTAATATAGATAGCACTTCCTCTAAACATTGCAGTGTTCCATCCTCCTGCTTAACAGAACAAACGGTTCCTCCAGCTTCTAGAACAAGGCAGTCAGGTGCTCATCCTACAACCAAGAAAAGACATTCCAATAAACAGTAGGTATAACTCCCTGCCACAAAAATAACTTTAAAATCCCAACACACTTACAAATACAATTTCATGTTTTTTTAAACTATTTTGATTAGTTTGCTTTTTTTTCTCCATCTTTATTAACTTGGGTATTTCTTATTTACATTTCAATTGTTATTCCCTTTCCTGGTTTCCAGGACAAAATCCCCTTAACCCCTTCCCCTCACCTTTTATATGGGTGTTCCCCTCCCCATCCTCCCCTCATTACGACCCTCCCCCCAACAATCACATTCACTAGGGATTCAGGCTTGGCAGGACCAAGGGCTTCCCCTTCCACTGGTGCTCTTACTAGGCTATTCATTGCTACCTATGCAGTTGGAGCACAGGGTCAGTCCATGTATACTCTTTGGGTACAGGCTTAGTCCCTGAAAGCAATGGTTGGTTGGCATTGTTGTTCATATGGGATCTCAAGCCCCTTCAAGCTTTTTAAGTCTTTTCTAAGATTCCTTCGATGGGGGTCCCATTCTCAGTTCAGTGGTTTGCTCCCGGCATTCACCTATGTATTTGCTGTATTCTGGGTGTGTCTCTCAGCAGAGATCTACATCCAGTTCCTGTCAGCCTGCACTTCTTTGCTTCATCCATCTTATATAGTTTGGTGGCTGTATATGTATGGGTCACATGTGGGGCAGGCTCTGAATGGGTGTTTCTTCAGTTTCTATTCTAAACTTTGCCTCCCTTATTCCCTCCCAAGGGTTATCTTGTTCCCCTTTTAAGAAGGAGTGAAGCATTCGTATTTTGGTCATCCTTCTTGGGTTTCATGTGTTCTGTGCATCTAGGGTAATTCAAACATTTGACTTAATATCCACTTATCAATGAGTACATACAATGTGTGTTTTTCTGTGATTGGCTTACCTCACTCAGGAGGATATTTTCCAGTTCCATCCATTTGTCTATGAATTTCAGAAAGTCTTTGTTTTTGATAGCTGAGTAGTATTCCATTGTGTAGATGCACCACATTTTTTTTTATCCATTCCTCTATTGAAGGGCATCTGGGTTCATTCCAGCTTCTGGCTATTATAAATAAGGCTGCTTTAAACAGAGTGGAGCATGTGTCTTTGTTATATGTTAGGGTATCTTTTGAGTATCTGCCCTAGAGAGGTATAGCTGGGTCCTCAGGTAGTTCAATATCCAATTTTCTGAGGAACCTCCAGACTGATTTCCAGAATGGTTGTACCAGTCTGTAATCCCATCAACAGTGGAGGAGTGTTCCTTCTTCTCCATATCCTCACCAGCATCTGCTGTCACCTGAGTTTTTGATCTTAGCCAGTAACTGGTGTGAGGTGGAATCTCAGGGTTGTTTTGATTTGCATTTCCCTTATGACTAAAGATGTTGAACATTTCTTTAGGTGTTTCTCACCCATTCAGCATTCCTCAGCTGTGAATTCTTTGTTTAGCTCTGAACCCTATTTTTTTAATACGGTTATTTGTCTCCCTGCAGTCTAATTTCATGAGTTCTTTGTATATTTTGGATACAAGCCCTCTGTTGGTCGTAGGATTAGTAAAGATCTTTTCCTGATCTGTTGGTTGTCATTTTGTTTTTACAAATGTGTCCTTTGCCTTACAGAAGCTTTGCAGATTTATGAGATCCCATTTGTCGATTCTTGATCTTAGAGCATAAGCTATTGGTGTTTTGTTCAGGAAATTTTCTCCAGTGCCTATGTGTTCGAGGTTTTTCCCCACTTCTTCTTCTGTAAGTATGGGTGTATCTGGTTTGATGTGGAGGTTCTTGATCCACTTTGAGTTAACCTTTGTACAGGCTTATAAGTATGGATCTTTCTGCATTCTTCTACATGCTTACGTCCATTTGAACCAGCACCATTTTTTGAAAATGTTATCTTTTTTCCTTGGCTCCTTTGTCAAAAACTAAGTGACCATAGGTGTATGGGTTCACTTCTGGGTCTTCAATTCTATTCCAATGGTCTATCTGTCTGTCTCTATACCAATACCATACAGTTTTTATCACTATTGCTCTGTGATACCGCTTGAGTTCAGGGATAGGGATTTCCCCGGAAGTCTTTCTATTGTTGAGGATAGTTTTAGCTCCCCTGTGTCCCACGCTACGTCTCACCAGCAGGAACGACGCGGCACACACAGAATCCTTCTGCAGAAAAGCTTTAATGCGTCTTGAGAGGGAGAGCATATGCTTACAATGTGGAGACGCCGAGTGAGGAATAACCATCCCTTATATAGGAAACTATCCTCGCCTAGGACGTGTCACTCTCTGACTGGTCGCTGCCAATTATGCCAGACGATGTACCAAAGGGTACGTGTCCCTTTGAGTAGGGAAGTTACCAGGCGCCTGTGTATTGCCCTTTTTACTAGGTGCGTTCTGCCGGATGCCGGTGCCATCTTGTAATGGAGTATGTGAGAACAGCTCCTCACATCTCCCCCTTTTCTGTTTTTTAAGAAAACAGGACACCCAGATATAGGAGGGCAAAGACAGAGGTCATATCCTCGTACAAAGTTGGCGAAGCTGTACAAGAGAGATACCCTTAGGCTGTTGTTGGGACCCAGGGCACTCCCGACCCGTCGCATTGCCATTTTTCAAGGGAGGGAAAACTGGGGCAGAAACCCTCATGTAATATGACATGCCTTCCAGAGAGCGTATTTGGTAGAACTTCCCTGTGCGATGCTAAGATTGTCACCCCTCATGGGCTGCTCAAGCCGGACACTCTAATCCTGTGCAATGAACTGAGGTTCTAGGAGTGCAAGAGCTGTCCAGCCGGTGACCTGTTGCTTGAGCATGGTCAACCAGATATCAGCTGACGCTCCTTGTTCAAGGGCTACAAGCGCCTGGGCGATCACTACTTTGTCCTTTCTTGTTTGAGATCTCAATTTGCAAAGCAACCAGAGGAGTAACACTAATCCACAGCAGAGGATCACTCCAAAAAGTCCCACTCCCACCCATTCCTTGAAATAAGAGACTGCTGAGGTGATCCAGGACGACAATCCCTCCGTCAAAGACAGGTCCAGTCGGGTAGAATTTACTTGAATGATGGTCGCTCTCAGCTCCCGAAGTGTCTGTTCAAACTCCGAGGTCCAATTCTGTAACAGATGCTGTGAAAGACTATTAGACAGATTAGCAGCTCGGGTAAATTTGTCATATTATATGGAGGTGACACAAAGGCCTGGGAGTTTTTGCTCACAGCCAAGCTGGGCCAGTTGCCATAGAATGTCTAATTGCTCTCGGACCAGATCTATACGTTGGTTGACAAGCATAAGGCCTCCCTATGTCTGAGTATTGGCCGAGGCCTGTCTGTCCTGAGCCACAGAGACGGTGGCCGATAAATCATTGATTGTTTGGGTTGTCTGTACTGAATTGGACAAGGCCAATGCCGAGGCAGTAACCAAGGCAGCGACTGCTGTCATAGCAATAATGCCAGCAATAATTGCAGAAATACCAAAATCTCCTTTTCCTCTAAATAAGGTCATGGTCCCTGGGGTATCAACAGGGATCGGGATAAAGCGAGGCATGCGGGTAACTACTGTGATATTTTATATGAGTAGCTGTCCAGACAGAGGCAGCAGGTTTGATGTTCCCCGTCCAGGAAAATGACAACCGTCCCTTTTCGCCCTTTCCTCCAAGTAGCATCGCCATGGGCGTAAGATCAGTGCAGCTACCATTAACGTAATGTAAGGCAACCACCATAGAGAACTGTGGCATTAGCCACAATGTCCTCCTCACCAGTTCCCCATGTGGCCTCCCTTAACCAAGCAGAAGATTGATTACATAACATAATGCAAGGGAGATCAAAAGATATTTTGTTGAATATGCCAAAACAAAGGCTGCCCTTAAGGGGAATAGTCCTATTTTCTTTTAGTCGTTCAACCTGTGGATCCTTAGGTAAATAGGCCAACCCTAAATCCCTGTTAGTGGTATATCACCGGCATCGGGAATGGAAAGGTTGACATTATTCCCTATCGTAGCTCACCCTGCACCGTTGCTGGCATCCATGGAAGAAGACTGAGGAGGTGCAGGAGTCCCAGTTCCTTCTTGATCACTTGCTGTGATGCTCCGAGTAAGTCGTCCTGGGATCCATATAAGATTTTCATTGTCCTGTGGAAAAACACAGACAGCTCCCCTGGATCTTATTAAAACAGGATCCGGGCCTTTCTGTTCATTTGTCAATACATCCTTCCATTTGAATAATTCTTTTGTCCTCTTGGGCTCTGAGTAATGTCGCTCAGCCGCTGTTTGTCCAGCTTCATCAAGATTTAAAAAATTTAAGGTAAAAAGGGCCAGAGCAGTGGCCACTCGGGGTGTTGGGGGGAGTTCTATCATAATTCCCCCTCTTTGTTTTATTAAATATGATTTGAGCGTCCGATGAGCACACTCTATGATTCTCTGTCCTTGAGGGTTGTAGGG